>NC_091165.1:11169771-11424771 GCF_040958095.1 Procambarus clarkii
ATTCATAGAAAACACCGACCTTACCTAACCTTGTTAGTATCTTAAGATAAGCATCTTATAGCTTCGTAATTACAATTATTACCTAACCTATAATAGGTATAGGTTAAGTAATAATTGTAATTACGAAGCAATAAGATGCTTATCATAAGATACTAACAAGGTTAGGTAAGGTCGGTGTTTTCTATGAATCTTTTTAGGGGTATCTATTATGTTTAGTATATCACCTATGCACGTAGTTTTTAAGTCAATATTGACTTTATGAATTTGCGAGAACGGGTTGGCAACTGAAAACTCACACCCCAGAAGTGACTCGAACCCATACTCCCAGAAGCAACGCAACTGGTATGTACAAGACGCCTTAATCCACTTGACCATCACGACCGGACAAAATGAGGTGATAGCCGAGGCTATATGAACCACCCCACCGCCGGCACTCGGATAGTTATCTTGGGCATAGCATTTTACCAAATCACCTCATTCTTTGGGGCACACGTGAGGAACACAAATGCGAACAAGCCTGAATGGTCCCCAGGACATATGCAACTGAAAACTCACACCCCAGAAGTGACTCGAACCCATACTCCCAGAAGCAACGCAACTGGTATGTACAAGACGCCTTAATCCACTTGACCATCACGACCGGACAAAATGAGGTGATAGCCGAGGCTATATGAACCACCCCACCGCCGGCACTCGGATAGTTATCTTGGGCATAGCATTTTACCAAATCACCTCATTCTTTGGGGCACACGTGAGGAACACAAATGCGAACAAGCCTGAATGGTCCCCAGGACATATGCAACTGAAAACTCACACCCCAGAAGTGACTCGAACCCATACTCCCAGAAGCAACGCAATTGGTATGTACAAGACGCCTTAATCCACTTGACCATCACGACCGGACAAAATGAGGTGATAGCCGAGGCTATATGAACCACCCCACCGCCGGCACTCGGATAGTTATCTTGGGCATAGCATTTTACCAAATCACCTCATTCTTTGGGGCACACGTGAGGAACACAAATGCGAACAAGCCTGAATGGTCCCCAGGACATATGCAACTGAAAACTCACACCCCAGAAGTGACTCGAACCCATACTCCCAGAAGCAACGCAACTGGTATGTACAAGACGCCTTAATCCACTTGACCATCACGACCGGACAAAATGAGGTGATAGCCGAGGCTATATGAACCACCCCACCGCCGGCACTCGGATAGTTATCTTGGGCATAGCATTTTACCAAATCACCTCATTCTTTGGGGCACACGTGAGGAACACAAATGCGAACAAGCCTGAATGGTCCCCAGGACATATGCAACTGAAAACTCACACCCCAGAAGTGACTCGAACCCATACTCCCAGAAGCAACGCAACTGGTATGTACAAGACGCCTTAATCCACTTGACCATCACGACCGGACAAAATGAGGTGATAGCCGAGGCTATATGAACCACCCCACCGCCGGCACTCGGATAGTTATCTTGGGCATAGCATTTTACCAAATCACCTCATTCTTTGGGGCACACGTGAGGAACACAAATGCGAACAAGCCTGAATGGTCCCCAGGACATATGCAACTGAAAACTCACACCCCAGAAGTGACTCGAACCCATACTCCCAGAAGCAACGCAACTGGTATGTACAAGACGCCTTAATCCACTTGACCATCACGACCGGACAAAATGAGGTGATAGCCGAGGCTATATGAACCACCCCACCGCCGGCACTCGGATAGTTATCTTGGGCATAGCATTTTACCAAATCACCTCATTCTTTGGGGCACACGTGAGGAACACAAATGCGAACAAGCCTGAATGGTCCCCAGGACATATGCAACTGAAAACTCACACCCCAGAAGTGACTCGAACCCATACTCCCAGAAGCAACGCAACTGGTATGTACAAGACGCCTTAATCCACTTGACCATCACGACCGGACAAAATGAGGTGATAGCCGAGGCTATATGAACCACCCCACCGCCGGCACTCGGATAGTTATCTTGGGCATAGCATTTTACCAAATCACCTCATTCTTTGGGGCACACGTGAGGAACACAAATGCGAACAAGCCTGAATGGTCCCCAGGACATATGCAACTGAAAACTCACACCCCAGAAGTGACTCGAACCCATACTCCCAGAAGCAACGCAATTGGTATGTACAAGACGCCTTAATCCACTTGACCATCACGACCGGACAAAATGAGGTGATAGCCGAGGCTATATGAACCACCCCACCGCCGGCACTCGGATAGTTATCTTGGGCATAGCATTTTACCAAATCACCTCATTCTTTGGGGCACACGTGAGGAACACAAATGCGAACAAGCCTGAATGGTCCCCAGGACATATGCAACTGAAAACTCACACCCCAGAAGTGACTCGAACCCATACTCCCAGAAGCAACGCAACTGGTATGTACAAGACGCCTTAATCCACTTGACCATCACGACCGGACAAAATGAGGTGATAGCCGAGGCTATATGAACCACCCCACCGCCGGCACTCGGATAGTTATCTTGGGCATAGCATTTTACCAAATCACCTCATTCTTTGGGGCACACGTGAGGAACACAAATGCGAACAAGCCTGAATGGTCCCCAGGACATATGCAACTGAAAACTCACACCCCAGAAGTGACTCGAACCCATACTCCCAGAAGCAACGCAACTGGTATGTACAAGACGCCTTAATCCACTTGACCATCACGACCGGACAAAATGAGGTGATAGCCGAGGCTATATGAACCACCCCACCGCCGGCACTCGGATAGTTATCTTGGGCATAGCATTTTACCAAATCACCTCATTCTTTGGGGCACACGTGAGGAACACAAATGCGAACAAGCCTGAATGGTCCCCAGGACATATGCAACTGAAAACTCACACCCCAGAAGTGACTCGAACCCATACTCCCAGAAGCAACGCAACTGGTATGTACAAGACGCCTTAATCCACTTGACCATCACGACCGGACAAAATGAGGTGATAGCCGAGGCTATATGAACCACCCCACCGCCGGCACTCGGATAGTTATCTTGGGCATAGCATTTTACCAAATCACCTCATTCTTTGGGGCACACGTGAGGAACACAAATGCGAACAAGCCTGAATGGTCCCCAGGACATATGCAACTGAAAACTCACACCCCAGAAGTGACTCGAACCCATACTCCCAGAAGCAACGCAACTGGTATGTACAAGACGCCTTAATCCACTTGACCATCACGACCGGACAAAATGAGGTGATAGCCGAGGCTATATGAACCACCCCACCGCCGGCACTCGGATAGTTATCTTGGGCATAGCATTTTACCAAATCACCTCATTCTTTGGGGCACACGTGAGGAACACAAATGCGAACAAGCCTGAATGGTCCCCAGGACATATGCAACTGAAAACTCACACCCCAGAAGTGACTCGAACCCATACTCCCAGAAGCAACGCAACTGGTATGTACAAGACGCCTTAATCCACTTGACCATCACGACCGGACAAAATGAGGTGATAGCCGAGGCTATATGAACCACCCCACCGCCGGCACTCGGATAGTTATCTTGGGCATAGCATTTTACCAAATCACCTCATTCTTTGGGGCACACGTGAGGAACACAAATGCGAACAAGCCTGAATGGTCCCCAGGACATATGCAACTGAAAACTCACACCCCAGAAGTGACTCGAACCCATACTCCCAGAAGCAACGCAACTGGTATGTACAAGACGCCTTAATCCACTTGACCATCACGACCGGACAAAATGAGGTGATAGCCGAGGCTATATGAACCACCCCCATTGTCCTGGGGACCATTCAGGCTTGTTCGCATTTGTGTTCCTCACGTGTGCCCCAAAGAATGAGGTGATTTGGTAAAATGCTATGCCCAAGATAACTATCCGAGTGCCGGCGGTGGGGTGGTTCATATAGCCTCGGCTATCACCTCATTTTGTCCGGTCGTGATGGTCAAGTGGATTAAGGCGTCTTGTACATACCAGTTGCGATGCTTCTGGGAGTATGGGTTCGAGTCACTTCTGGGGTGTGAGTTTTCAGTTGCATATGTCCTGGGGACCATTCAGGCTTGTTCGCATTTGTGTTCCTCACGTGTGCCCCAAAGAATGAGGTGATTTGGTAAAATGCTATGCCCAAGATAACTATCCGAGTGCCGGCGGTGGGGTGGTTCATATAGCCTCGGCTATCACCTCATTTTGTCCGGTCGTGATGGTCAAGTGGATTAAGGCGTCTTGTACATACCAGTTGCGTTGCTTCTGGGAGTATGTGTTCGAGTCACTTCTGGGGTGTGAGTTTTCAGTTGCATATGTCCTGGGGACCATTCAGGCTTGTTCGCATTTGTGTTCCTCACGTGTGCCCCAAAGAATGAGGTGATTTGGTAAAATGCTATGCCCAAGATAACTATCCGAGTGCCGGCGGTGGGGTGGTTCATATAGCCTTGGCTATCACCTCATTTTGTCCGGTCGTGATGGTCAAGTGGATTAAGGCGTCTTGTACATACCAGTTGCGTTGCTTCTGGGAGTATGGGTTCGAGTCACTTCTGGGGTGTGAGTTTTCAGTTGCATATGTCCTGGGGACCATTCAGGCTTGTTCGCATTTGTGTTCCTCACGTGTGCCCCAAAGAATGAGGTGATTTGGTAAAATGCTATGCCCAAGATAACTATCCGAGTGCCGGCGGTGGGGTGGTTCATATAGCCTCGGCTATCACCTCATTTTGTCCGGTCGTGATGGTCAAGTGGATTAAGGCGTCTTGTACATACCAGTTGCGTTGCTTCTGGGAGTGTGGTTCGAGTCACTTCTGGGGTGTGAGTTTTCAGTTATATATATATATATATATATATATATATATATATATATATATATATATATATATATATATATATATATATATATATATATATATATATATATATATAGATGTCGTACCTAGTAGCCAGAACGCACTTCTGAGCCTAATATGCAAGACCAAATTTGCCTAATAAGCCAAGTTTTCCTGAATTAATATATTTTCTCTAATTTTTTTCTTATGAAATGATAAAGCTACCCATTTCATTATGTATGAGGTCAATTTTTTTTATTGGAGTTAAAATTAACGTAGATATATGACCGAACCTAACCAACCCTACCTAACCTAACCTAACCTATCTTTATAGGTTAGGTTAGGTTAGGTAGCCGAAAAAGTTAGGTTAGGTTAGGTTAGGTAGGTTAGGTAGTCGAAAAACAATTAATTCATGAAAACTTGGCTTACTAGGCAAATTTGGCCTTGCATAGTAGGCTGAGAAGTGAGTTCTGGCTACAATGTACAACATAGATATATATATATATATATATATATATATATATATATATATATATATATATATATATATATATATATATATAGATGTATATATATATATATAGATGTATATATATATGTATATATATATATATATATATATATATATGTGTATATATATATATATATATATATATATATATATATATATATATATATATATATATATATATATATATATATATATATATATATATATATATATATTGTGGGAAATTTTTACCCACCATATCTAATAATCATCTAAGAAATGTATAATTTCTATATCATATCTAAATCATATCAAAATCATATCTAAATCGTATCAAAATCATATTTGAATCATTAAAGATTCATTATAGCTTGATCCTGGATGACAATGGCACCATGAACACGTACGCAACAGGGGCCCTTTTGATGCCTACGTGACTTTGTACATGATTTCTCAAGGATCCAGAAGCTTCTAGAAGGACTTCTTAATTAAAAAACTATTGGAACATTGATTCAACATCCGGTAGGATTAAAAATCGAATCCTTAATAAGATTCAGTGGTACTTTCAAATACTACTTATAATCTTTAAATCTTATATCTAATTATATTATAATCACATCTTATCTTAATCATAAGTCTAGACTGTAAAAATAATCAATCAATATTCATTGAAGGCTACCGTGCTCAGAGAGCATGGCAGGGCGATGGGGGGAGTGAAGCGCCCACCAACAAGCCCAGCGGGACTCCGCGTTTGTTTACAAATGAGTGAACAAGTGACTGATCCTTAGCGAACATTACAAGCTCAAGGACACCTTATCTAATATTTTTTATCGCCAGTGAATACTCTCTAGAACTGGGGGAGTACCTGGACAATATCTACAAGGAAAATCCTAGAACATTTACATAAAATAGTGTATAGTGGAGATCAGTGACACGGTTTCCTCCACCTTCATTCATAAACTTTTATCTCGAATCATTCTTCTGCAACTGCAGGATAATCACGTAGCAACGCTACCAGATCATCATACAGCAACGCTGTAGCAAAATATCGTGCCTAAACTCAACAAGAGAGAGTTAATCAGTCTGGCAAACTTGTCAGACAGGCACCCCGACTGGCAGAGAAGTATATTGAGGGTTATTTGGTGTATGATTGGCCAATTGTATGCTTGTGTAACTTTAATATCCTATAAATCTGTCTGTTGGTTAAAAAGCGAGGCTAAGCCTCACATATCGGTACGTTTATTAAAATTGTAGTGTAGCTGTGAATCTTATCCAAGCACTGAACCTCATGAGTGTCCATTCTGTCAGAAAAGAATTCAGTCTCAATAAGTAAAAACCTCACAAGTGTCCACAGCGTTGGAAAAGATTCAGTCAAGCTAACTGTATAAACTGAATATGTCTGCATATATATTTGAATATATAAATTAAGTTATCAATAGCTTGCTTAGTTAATTTTTAAGTTATCATATAAGTTCATTTAATTGAATATAATTTCTAGTACTTAGTTAAGTGTTTAGACTACATTTAAGGTCATTTATTATACTTTTACAATTTAATTTGTTGTTTATAGTATAAGTACATATTGGCTGTTAAGTTATGGTACTAGGTTAGACTATGTATGTTTAAATCCCTGATTTAAACAGAGCCAGTGTTCAGTCAGATAACTGAATTTATCAAATCTTATCCTTGTATAAAATACAAGCTGATGTGAGATCCCTGTCTACAGGTGGATTGGAACTTCTATCAACATAGTCATTCACCCCACCTGTCCCTTACAGCCCACAGTTTGTCATTAGGAAAAGAGGATCTAGGATTTACAACCCTAGCTAGAGATTTTAATTGAATTAATTTGCAGACAGTAAATTTTTAATTTAGTTCAGTACAAGTCCCTGGTAGTCTCCTCTTATATCAATCCCAGCAGGTTTTTCCCACATTAATGGTCCTTCGAACCTAGATATTAATGGTCCTTCGAACCTAGATATTAATTGGTCCTTTATACCTAGATATTTATGATCATTCGTTTACCGAATATTTCAATGCCAAATACATAAGAAACTTCTTGATTTTGCATTGGAATAATTCTTACATATTCTAGCCTAACCTAGCTATCAGCCAATATTTATCATAGCTATATATCTAAGGAAACAAATAGTTTGCAGTGGCTTAAGCCACCATATCCATTATCTAGTAAGCATTCATAGCATACTGATATTGTTTTGTGTTAAGAAACCACAGTACTTAAGTATATCAGTGTCACAGACACAACTGCATCTTAATCATAAAATACCATTATCTACCTCATTGTGGTAACATTACATATATATTTAAGTGTATTATCTAGCATTATCTCTAATCTACTGATTTTCAGAGCTGCTCATTACATAATATTCTTTAAAAAAGTGTTATCATCACTGTAAGAGCATCATTACAATCTATCTATAATCAACTATATCATACCCTATTCCAGGTAAAACCAGTAGACATTCTACTGTATTTTATCTAACAATTATTATGGTAACAGATTTTGTAATAACTTTGCAAAAATAGTGCCATTTACTATTTTTAAAAAATTATTACAAGATTTACCAACTTGGTGCATTCGTGCATTCGGGTCACAAATCAAATTATTACAATACTTTTGATAATTGAACACCTGCTACAACCAGATTCCAGGGAGGAAATGAAGGACGATCTTTGGAATCATTACCTAAGTAGACAGGAAAGCTCATTTATCAAAATACATTAACATCATACATATTTATCAGAAAAAAGAGAAAAATCTCGGAATCTCCGAAACTCGGAAAAGGTCAAAATGGCTAACAGTGTTCCACCAGCAGCTGAAACAGGAAATAGGAGGACACTTAATGGTCTGCAAAATCACCTAACTCAACTGATTGACAAATGTCAAAAGTTGGCTAGACAACCATCTCCTGATTTAATAATTCTGAATACCAGAGTAAAAGCAGCTGTGGATAAGTATGAACAAATCAAACGCCATGCAGAGATTTATCTAACAGAAATGGCTAATGCAGATTTAACCCGAAGGGAACTTCAGGAAATTGTCGTTGAAATGACAATGTATGAAGATAAAATCCAAGATCAACTTGATCCTTTAATCAAACAAATATCTCAAGCAGGAACCCAATCCAATGTGAGCTCATCCACTCAACAGAGCAATGCAACTATCACACATATAGCCGCAGAGCTCCCAAAGGTACAATTACCATATTTTGAGGGCAAGGATGAAGACGATTGGGATACCTTCTGGAGACACTTTGATTCTATAATAAACTCCAAGCCCTCTCTCAAAAAGGCGACAAAGTTTCAATATTTGCAAGGCCAGTTACGGGGAGAGGCAAGGCAGGTCATTGCTAATTTGTCATTAACAGATGATGATTACGACCATGCCTTACAGTTGTTACAAGATAACTACAGTGATAAGGAGACTGCAATTGCACGTCTCTCATACAAATTATTGGATTTACCCTCTCCAAATAAAAGTTATGAGTCACTACAATCATTTCGATTGTCTATAGAATCAATCATCAAAGCCCTCAGTACAAAAGTACCTGTAGGTGATGCAGAGTGGCTTATAAAGTTAATCATTCAAAGGAAACTCCCAAATGAGGTCATAGACAGCCTATGCACTCATTATAACACCAACATCTTATCACAAAGCCAAATCATTGATGGACTTCGAGCTTACGTACAAAGATTACGAAGCCGAGGAAAACTTAGATCTCAAGAAAAAATCCCCAAAAGTGAATCCACGGACAAAAGCAAAAATGTCCAGAATGGCAGTCAAAAATCAAGACAACAAAACTCCTCTTCTGCAAAGTGGAAACAGAATAATGTTGGCTCTTATGCTATATCTCCCACAGTTAACAGAACTGTAGGAAACCAAGCTCCTAAGACAGATAAGACAAAAGGAGCTACAAGTGCCCCAAAATGTTTATTCTGTCAAGAAGCACATACCATTTATCAATGCACAGTTTATGTAGGCCGTGCCAGTCGAATCGATCGACTGAAATCTCTGAACAGGTGCATCCGTTGTCTACGGAAGCACGATACTAGTGAGTGTATCACTCAATTGCAGAACTGCCAATATTGTCATAAAAGTGTACATCACACAGCACTCTGTGGTGATATTAACACTCAATCCAGATCACAGACTTCCAATAATCAACCTGCATCTCAGGCAAAGCCCAAAGATGATAATACCACAACAGCCGTACAATTCTGTACAGTAATGAGCAATGTCAACGACTTGGATACAGAAATTGTTACAGCAGCCATATTGCCTACTGCACAGCTAGAACTATGCAATCAAGGAATTTGTATTCCAACTAGAGGCTTTTTTGATCAAGGGTCACAGAAAACCTTTATCAGTAAAAAGATGGCAGAAGATTTACAACTTAAATCTTCAAAGCAAGTATCTACATCCATATCAGGGTTTTTTACTAATTCTGGTCGTAGAACCTTTCCAGTAGTAAAACTCAATGTCTGTCTAGGTACATCCCAAAGGACAGTAGAAGCCATAGTAGTTGATAAAATTCCTACTGAAATGGAAGTGACTGGTCTGACAGCAACTATTAAATTCCTAAAAGAAGAAGGAATCCAATTAGCAGATCCTCTACTCGATTCTGACTACATAGGGGATATCGGAATCCTGATTGGAGCTGACTACTATCATCGATTCATTCTGGGATCAGAAGAATCTATGGGTATGAATATACTCAAATCAGCAGGAGGCATATTGATGACAGGACCTATACTAGATCTTGAACCTTCAACTCCTGAAAAATCACATCATACAGAAACTGTAATAGTGGCATGACTAGGCAAAGAACAGTCACCACTTAAAATCCCCCACATGATTGATGATGGATTAGAATCTGTACCTCAATTGTGGGAACTTGATGCCATAGGAATAATTCCTGAACAACCAAGTCCTGATGATGTCTGTGCATATAATCAATACTTAGAAACTGTACAGTACTATGATGGACAGTACTGGGTAAGGCTACCATGGAAAATCAACCATAAAACCTTACCTACCAATTATCACATGGCTTATAGTCAATTTAAATCTCAACTAGCAAAGCTAAGAAAAAGGCCTGAGCATTTAAAACTCTATCATGAGATTATTGCTCAACAATTAAAGAATAAATTCATCGAAGTCGTGAAACATGACAATACGCAAACAGGCCATTTTTTACCTCACATGGCTGTAATGAGAGAATCAAAAACAACTCCTTTACGGATAGTTTTTAATTGTAGCTCTAAATCTGGACCCCAAGGAACCAGTCTAAATGATTGTTTGCAAACAGGTCCAAGTCTAACTCAGAAATTGTATGACATACTGGTGAAGTTTAGACTTAACAAATATGCGTATTCAGCAGATATAAGTAAGGCCTTTCTAAGAGTTGGCTTGCAGGAAGAAGATAGAGACTTCACTAAGTTTCTATGGGTAGAGAACCCAGAAGATGTCAATAGTCCTGTAGTGACTTTCAGATTCTCTTCAGTTCTTTTCGGCGCGACAAGCAGTCCATTTCTGTTGCAAGCAACTCTAGATACTCATCTGAAGAAATCATCAAGTCCCTGTAAGACTGAAATCAGTCAAAATCTATATGTAGATAATTTTCAAGGGACAGTTAACAGTACTACTGAACTGTTACAATTATATCAAGAGGCCAACAAGGAGCTACAAGGTGCCAACATGCCACTACAATCTTGGGCCTCTAATAATGCAACATTGAATAATCAAATAACAAGAGATTACCCTGAATATCACGTACCAGAATCACAAAAGGTGTTAGGTATGGATTGGGATTTAATCTCGGACACAATATCGATCAAATCTGTGCCAGTAAATTACAACATCACTACAAAAAGGGATTTGCTTTCACAAGTTAGCAAAGTATTCGACCCACTTGGTCTACTAAATCCTTTGACTATCAAGTGGCGTTTATTGGTGCAACAAGCATGGAAAGCTAAGGTTGGTTGGGATGATCCACTACCAATCCAGTTACAAAAAGCTTGGATGGAAGTAGCTCAAGAACAAACTTTAGTTGAAAAGATAATCTTTCCAAGACACATAGTCGAGGAAAATGAAGAAGTATCACTACATGTATTCGCAGACTCGTCAGCCAAAGCTTTTGGAGCTTGTGCTTACTTAGTGACTTCTAATCAATCATATCTTATCAGCTCTAAGGCCAGAGTCGCTCCATTAAAAAAGAGGACTTTGCCTCAGATGGAACTAACAGCACTGCTAACTGGAACACGCTTAGCAGTACATATCAAACAAGTCTTGTCTACCATGAACATCAAAGATGTCATTATATGGTCTGACAATGAAGCTGTCTTACAATGGGTACGAAACGACAACTGTCCAACTCCATATGTAAAAAATCGCGTCTCGGAAATTAAAGAAATTTCCGCAGGCTTTCAATTGTTGCATGTACCAACGAAGGATAATCCAGCTGATCTCTTATCAAGAGGTATGACATTTAAACAGTTTGCAAAGGCAGATATTTGGTTTCATGGGCCTCGATGGTTAGTGAATGGTAGTTGGCCTGAACAAAAGCCACACGTCATTACGACACAAACCATAACTACCACCAGGCAGCGAGCTCAAATATCAGTCTTGGATTGTACTCGTTACTCCTCGCTCATCAAATTAATCAATGTAACACAGAACGTGTTTCATTATCTCAGGAAAAAAGGTATAAAATACACTTTTCCTGATGCACTTATCTAATGGGTAAGACAAGCCCAGAGAGAAACTTATGGGAATAACTATGAAAATCTTCCACATAAGTTAAAACACAATCTCGGTCTGTGGATAGACCAAGAAAATCACAACATTCTGCGTTGTGGAGGGAGACTTAAACACGCAGATATCAATCTAGATACCGTGCATCCATGGCTTTTACCAAAAAATCATTGGATCACAAGGTTGATTGTGTTGCATACACATCAACAAATCATCAAACATGGAGGAGTGTTAGACACACTCACACAAATCAGACAGCAGTACTGGATTCCTCAGGGAAGACAGTCAGTCAAATCAATCTTGAAGAATTGCATGATATGCCGAAGGTACGATGCAAGAACTTGCTCTTATCCAGGGCCACCACCCCTGCCAAAGGAACGAGTGGTCCATCTACAACCTTTCGAAACGACAGGAGTAGATTATACAGGAGCAATATATCTAACAGGGACTGCAGATAAGCAACCTATCAAGGCATACATCTGTCTGTTCACCTGTGCTACCACCAGGGCAGTACATCTAGAGGTAACACCCGATATGACTGCTCAATCATTTATTCAAGCTTTCCGCAGATTCGCAGCACGCCGATCATGCCCTAAGCTGATGATTTCAGATAACGGAGCAAACTTGGTAGCTGGAGAAGCATGTCTACGGGAAATCTGTTCCCATCCTGCAGTTACTTCCACACTGGAACAGCGTCATTGCAGATGGAAATTTATCCCTCCGAGAGCCCCATGGCACGGAGGATTTTATGAACGGTTAATAGGAACTGTAAAAAGATCCTTGAGAAAATCTCTACACCGTCAGAAAATCAATCTTCAAGAACTCCAGACAGTAATCACGGAAATAGAATCAAGGGTGAATAACCGGCCGTTGACTTACTTGTCTGAGGATCCTACTCAACATGAGCCATTAAGTCCTGCCCACCTAATGTATGGAAGACTTCTGACTCCAGTACCATCTCTAGTGGATGATGAGATCAGAGATCCCTCATATGTGGGTCAGAGCGAGTTGGTTCAGGGGTATAAGCATCTGTCCAGCATAATCCAAAAATGGAATGATGTTTGGACAAAAGAATATCTTACATCTCTACGAGAACATCACTATGGGGCCAACGTCCCACATAATATAGCTAATCTCCAACCTGGCGATATTGTCTTGGTAGACAGTGATGGCCCTAGGGCTGACTGGCCATTAGGTAAAGTTGTCTCAGTCCATCCAGATAGTCAGGGGATTTTGAGAATAGTCAAAATCCTGTCTAAAGGAACAACTTCCCTGAAGACATTGGACAAACTCATCCACATGGAATCAGTGAGCCAGCTGCAGTTAGATCCTGAGAGACCTCAAGACACTCTAACTCCACAAGACCCACAGACTCCTAACAGACACAATCGTCCACAACGGACAGCAGCACAAAAGTGCAGGCAAAATTTGCACTTGTATTATCAATCCAATGGAGAGTAAATAAATACATATGGTTACTATTGTCCTAAGTATTGGACTCTGTGCCAGTTCTCTCCCTCTGGAAGATGTGGGAAATTTTTACCCACCATATCTAATAATCATCTAAGAAATGTATAATTTCTATATCATATCTAAATCATATCAAAATCATATCTAAATCGTATCAAAATCATATTTGAATCATTAAAGATTCATTATAGCTTGATCCTGGATGACAATGGCACCATGAACACGTACGCAACAGGGGCCCTTTTGATGCCTACGTGACTTTGTACATGATTTCTCAAGGATCCAGAAGCTTCTAGAAGGACTTCTTAATTAAAAAACTATTGGAACATTGATTCAACATCCGGTAGGATTAAAAATCGAATCCTTAATAAGATTCAGTGGTACTTTCAAATACTACTTATAATCTTTAAATCTTATATCTAATTATATTATAATCACATCTTATCTTAATCATAAGTCTAGACTGTAAAAATAATCAATCAATATTCATTGAAGGCTACCGTGCTCAGAGAGCATGGCAGGGCGATGGGGGGAGTGAAGCGCCCACCAACAAGCCCAGCGGGACTCCGCGTTTGTTTACAAATGAGTGAACAAGTGACTGATCCTTAGCGAACATTACCAGCTCAAGGACACCTTATCTAATATTTTTTATCGCCAGTGAATACTCTCTAGAACTGGGGGAGTACCTGGACAATATCTACAAGGAAAATCCTAGAACATTTACATAAAATAGTGTATAGTGGAGATCAGTGACACGGTTTCCTCCACCTTCATTCATAAACTTTTATCTCGAATCATTCTTCTGCAACTGCAGGATAATCACGTAGCAACGCTACCAGATCATCATACAGCAACGCTGTAGCAAAATATCGTGCCTAAACTCAACAAGAGAGAGTTAATCAGTCTGGCAAACTTGTCAGACAGGCACCCCGACTGGCAGAGAAGTATATTGAGGGTTATTTGGTGTATGATTGGCCAATTGTATGCTTGTGTAACTTTAATATCCTATAAATCTGTCTGTTGGTTAAAAAGCGAGGCTAAGCCTCACATATCGGTACGTTTATTAAAATTGTAGTGTAGCTGTGAATCTTATCCAAGCACTGAACCTCATGAGTGTCCATTCTGTCAGAAAAGAATTCAGTCTCAATAAGTAAAAACCTCACAAGTGTCCACAGCGTTGGAAAAGATTCAGTCAAGCTAACTGTATAAACTGAATATGTCTGCATATATATTTGAATATATAAATTAAGTTATCAATAGCTTGCTTAGTTAATTTTTAAGTTATCATATAAGTTCATTTAATTGAATATAATTTCTAGTACTTAGTTAAGTGTTTAGACTACATTTAAGGTCATTTATTATACTTTTACAATTTAATTTGTTGTTTATAGTATAAGTACATATTGGCTGTTAAGTTATGGTACTAGGTTAGACTATGTATGTTTAAATCCCTGATTTAAACAGAGCCAGTGTTCAGTCAGATAACTGAATTTATCAAATCTTATCCTTGTATAAAATACAAGCTGATGTGAGATCCCTGTCTACAGGTGGATTGGAACTTCTATCAACATAGTCATTCACCCCACCTGTCCCTTACAGCCCACAGTTTGTCATTAGGAAAAGAGGATCTAGGATTTACAACCCTAGCTAGAGATTTTAATTGAATTAATTTGCAGACAGTAAATTTTTAATTTAGTTCAGTACAAGTCCCTGGTAGTCTCCTCTTATATCAATCCCAGCAGGTTTTTCCCACATTAATGGTCCTTCGAACCTAGATATTAATGGTCCTTCGAACCTAGATATTAATTGGTCCTTTATACCTAGATATTTATGATCATTCGTTTACCGAATATTTCAATGCCAAATACATAAGAAACTTCTTGATTTTGCATTGGAATAATTCTTACATATTCTAGCCTAACCTAGCTATCAGCCAATATTTATCATAGCTATATATCTAAGGAAACAAATAGTTTGCAGTGGCTTAAGCCACCATATCCATTATCTAGTAAGCATTCATAGCATACTGATATTGTTTTGTGTTAAGAAACCACAGTACTTAAGTATATCAGTGTCACAGACACAAC
The DNA here is from genome assembly GCF_040958095.1 of Procambarus clarkii. NCBI lineage: Eukaryota > Metazoa > Arthropoda > Malacostraca > Decapoda > Cambaridae > Procambarus > Procambarus clarkii. Next base: position 11,185,417 of record NC_091165.1, read on the forward strand.
TGCATCTTAATCATAAAATACCATTATCTACCTCATTGTGGTAACATTACATATATATTTAAGTGTATTATCTAGCATTATCTCTAATCTACTGATTTTCAGAGCTGCTCATTACATAATATTCTTTAAAAAAGTGTTATCATCACTGTAAGAGCATCATTACAATCTATCTATAATCAACTATATCATACCCTATTCCAGGTAAAACCAGTAGACATTCTACTGTATTTTATCTAACAATTATTATGGTAACAGATTTTGTAATAACTTTGCAAAAATAGTGCCATTTACTATTTTTAAAAAATTATTACAAGATTTACCAACTTGGTGCATTCGTGCATTCGGGTCACAAATCAAATTATTACAATACTTTTGATAATTGAACACCTGCTACAACCAGATTCCAGGGAGGAAATGAAGGACGATCTTTGGAATCATTACCTAAGTAGACAGGAAAGCTCATTTATCAAAATACATTAACATCATACATATTTATCAGAAAAAAGAGAAAAATCTCGGAATCTCCGAAACTCGGAAAAGGTCAAAATGGCTAACAGTGTTCCACCAGCAGCTGAAACAGGAAATAGGAGGACACTTAATGGTCTGCAAAATCACCTAACTCAACTGATTGACAAATGTCAAAAGTTGGCTAGACAACCATCTCCTGATTTAATAATTCTGAATACCAGAGTAAAAGCAGCTGTGGATAAGTATGAACAAATCAAACGCCATGCAGAGATTTATCTAACAGAAATGGCTAATGCAGATTTAACCCGAAGGGAACTTCAGGAAATTGTCGTTGAAATGACAATGTATGAAGATAAAATCCAAGATCAACTTGATCCTTTAATCAAACAAATATCTCAAGCAGGAACCCAATCCAATGTGAGCTCATCCACTCAACAGAGCAATGCAACTATCACACATATAGCCGCAGAGCTCCCAAAGGTACAATTACCATATTTTGAGGGCAAGGATGAAGACGATTGGGATACCTTCTGGAGACACTTTGATTCTATAATAAACTCCAAGCCCTCTCTCAAAAAGGCGACAAAGTTTCAATATTTGCAAGGCCAGTTACGGGGAGAGGCAAGGCAGGTCATTGCTAATTTGTCATTAACAGATGATGATTACGACCATGCCTTACAGTTGTTACAAGATAACTACAGTGATAAGGAGACTGCAATTGCACGTCTCTCATACAAATTATTGGATTTACCCTCTCCAAATAAAAGTTATGAGTCACTACAATCATTTCGATTGTCTATAGAATCAATCATCAAAGCCCTCAGTACAAAAGTACCTGTAGGTGATGCAGAGTGGCTTATAAAGTTAATCATTCAAAGGAAACTCCCAAATGAGGTCATAGACAGCCTATGCACTCATTATAACACCAACATCTTATCACAAAGCCAAATCATTGATGGACTTCGAGCTTACGTACAAAGATTACGAAGCCGAGGAAAACTTAGATCTCAAGAAAAAATCCCCAAAAGTGAATCCACGGACAAAAGCAAAAATGTCCAGAATGGCAGTCAAAAATCAAGACAACAAAACTCCTCTTCTGCAAAGTGGAAACAGAATAATGTTGGCTCTTATGCTATATCTCCCACAGTTAACAGAACTGTAGGAAACCAAGCTCCTAAGACAGATAAGACAAAAGGAGCTACAAGTGCCCCAAAATGTTTATTCTGTCAAGAAGCACATACCATTTATCAATGCACAGTTTATGTAGGCCGTGCCAGTCGAATCGATCGACTGAAATCTCTGAACAGGTGCATCCGTTGTCTACGGAAGCACGATACTAGTGAGTGTATCACTCAATTGCAGAACTGCCAATATTGTCATAAAAGTGTACATCACACAGCACTCTGTGGTGATATTAACACTCAATCCAGATCACAGACTTCCAATAATCAACCTGCATCTCAGGCAAAGCCCAAAGATGATAATACCACAACAGCCGTACAATTCTGTACAGTAATGAGCAATGTCAACGACTTGGATACAGAAATTGTTACAGCAGCCATATTGCCTACTGCACAGCTAGAACTATGCAATCAAGGAATTTGTATTCCAACTAGAGGCTTTTTTGATCAAGGGTCACAGAAAACCTTTATCAGTAAAAAGATGGCAGAAGATTTACAACTTAAATCTTCAAAGCAAGTATCTACATCCATATCAGGGTTTTTTACTAATTCTGGTCGTAGAACCTTTCCAGTAGTAAAACTCAATGTCTGTCTAGGTACATCCCAAAGGACAGTAGAAGCCATAGTAGTTGATAAAATTCCTACTGAAATGGAAGTGACTGGTCTGACAGCAACTATTAAATTCCTAAAAGAAGAAGGAATCCAATTAGCAGATCCTCTACTCGATTCTGACTACATAGGGGATATCGGAATCCTGATTGGAGCTGACTACTATCATCGATTCATTCTGGGATCAGAAGAATCTATGGGTATGAATATACTCAAATCAGCAGGAGGCATATTGATGACAGGACCTATACTAGATCTTGAACCTTCAACTCCTGAAAAATCACATCATACAGAAACTGTAATAGTGGCATGACTAGGCAAAGAACAGTCACCACTTAAAATCCCCCACATGATTGATGATGGATTAGAATCTGTACCTCAATTGTGGGAACTTGATGCCATAGGAATAATTCCTGAACAACCAAGTCCTGATGATGTCTGTGCATATAATCAATACTTAGAAACTGTACAGTACTATGATGGACAGTACTGGGTAAGGCTACCATGGAAAATCAACCATAAAACCTTACCTACCAATTATCACATGGCTTATAGTCAATTTAAATCTCAACTAGCAAAGCTAAGAAAAAGGCCTGAGCATTTAAAACTCTATCATGAGATTATTGCTCAACAATTAAAGAATAAATTCATCGAAGTCGTGAAACATGACAATACGCAAACAGGCCATTTTTTACCTCACATGGCTGTAATGAGAGAATCAAAAACAACTCCTTTACGGATAGTTTTTAATTGTAGCTCTAAATCTGGACCCCAAGGAACCAGTCTAAATGATTGTTTGCAAACAGGTCCAAGTCTAACTCAGAAATTGTATGACATACTGGTGAAGTTTAGACTTAACAAATATGCGTATTCAGCAGATATAAGTAAGGCCTTTCTAAGAGTTGGCTTGCAGGAAGAAGATAGAGACTTCACTAAGTTTCTATGGGTAGAGAACCCAGAAGATGTCAATAGTCCTGTAGTGACTTTCAGATTCTCTTCAGTTCTTTTCGGCGCGACAAGCAGTCCATTTCTGTTGCAAGCAACTCTAGATACTCATCTGAAGAAATCATCAAGTCCCTGTAAGACTGAAATCAGTCAAAATCTATATGTAGATAATTTTCAAGGGACAGTTAACAGTACTACTGAACTGTTACAATTATATCAAGAGGCCAACAAGGAGCTACAAGGTGCCAACATGCCACTACAATCTTGGGCCTCTAATAATGCAACATTGAATAATCAAATAACAAGAGATTACCCTGAATATCACGTACCAGAATCACAAAAGGTGTTAGGTATGGATTGGGATTTAATCTCGGACACAATATCGATCAAATCTGTGCCAGTAAATTACAACATCACTACAAAAAGGGATTTGCTTTCACAAGTTAGCAAAGTATTCGACCCACTTGGTCTACTAAATCCTTTGACTATCAAGTGGCGTTTATTGGTGCAACAAGCATGGAAAGCTAAGGTTGGTTGGGATGATCCACTACCAATCCAGTTACAAAAAGCTTGGATGGAAGTAGCTCAAGAACAAACTTTAGTTGAAAAGATAATCTTTCCAAGACACATAGTCGAGGAAAATGAAGAAGTATCACTACATGTATTCGCAGACTCGTCAGCCAAAGCTTTTGGAGCTTGTGCTTACTTAGTGACTTCTAATCAATCATATCTTATCAGCTCTAAGGCCAGAGTCGCTCCATTAAAAAAGAGGACTTTGCCTCAGATGGAACTAACAGCACTGCTAACTGGAACACGCTTAGCAGTACATATCAAACAAGTCTTGTCTACCATGAACATCAAAGATGTCATTATATGGTCTGACAATGAAGCTGTCTTACAATGGGTACGAAACGACAACTGTCCAACTCCATATGTAAAAAATCGCGTCTCGGAAATTAAAGAAATTTCCGCAGGCTTTCAATTGTTGCATGTACCAACGAAGGATAATCCAGCTGATCTCTTATCAAGAGGTATGACATTTAAACAGTTTGCAAAGGCAGATATTTGGTTTCATGGGCCTCGATGGTTAGTGAATGGTAGTTGGCCTGAACAAAAGCCACACGTCATTACGACACAAACCATAACTACCACCAGGCAGCGAGCTCAAATATCAGTCTTGGATTGTACTCGTTACTCCTCGCTCATCAAATTAATCAATGTAACACAGAACGTGTTTCATTATCTCAGGAAAAAAGGTATAAAATACACTTTTCCTGATGCACTTATCTATTGGGTAAGACAAGCCCAGAGAGAAACTTATGGGAATAACTATGAAAATCTTCCACATAAGTTAAAACACAATCTCGGTCTGTGGATAGACCAAGAAAATCACAACATTCTGCGTTGTGGAGGGAGACTTAAACACGCAGATATCAATCTAGATACCGTGCATCCATGGCTTTTACCAAAAAATCATTGGATCACAAGGTTGATTGTGTTGCATACACATCAACAAATCATCAAACATGGAGGAGTGTTAGACACACTCACACAAATCAGACAGCAGTACTGGATTCCTCAGGGAAGACAGTCAGTCAAATCAATCTTGAAGAATTGCATGATATGCCGAAGGTACGATGCAAGAACTTGCTCTTATCCAGGGCCACCACCCCTGCCAAAGGAACGAGTGGTCCATCTACAACCTTTCGAAACGACAGGAGTAGATTATACAGGAGCAATATATCTAACAGGGACTGCAGATAAGCAACCTATCAAGGCATACATCTGTCTGTTCACCTGTGCTACCACCAGGGCAGTACATCTAGAGGTAACACCCGATATGACTGCTCAATCATTTATTCAAGCTTTCCGCAGATTCGCAGCACGCCGATCATGCCCTAAGCTGATGATTTCAGATAACGGAGCAAACTTGGTAGCTGGAGAAGCATGTCTACGGGAAATCTGTTCCCATCCTGCAGTTACTTCCACACTGGAACAGCGTCATTGCAGATGGAAATTTATCCCTCCGAGAGCCCCATGGCACGGAGGATTTTATGAACGGTTAATAGGAACTGTAAAAAGATCCTTGAGAAAATCTCTACACCGTCAGAAAATCAATCTTCAAGAACTCCAGACAGTAATCACGGAAATAGAATCAAGGGTGAATAACCGGCCGTTGACTTACTTGTCTGAGGATCCTACTCAACATGAGCCATTAAGTCCTGCCCACCTAATGTATGGAAGACTTCTGACTCCAGTACCATCTCTAGTGGATGATGAGATCAGAGATCCCTCATATGTGGGTCAGAGCGAGTTGGTTCAGGGGTATAAGCATCTGTCCAGCATAATCCAAAAATGGAATGATGTTTGGACAAAAGAATATCTTACATCTCTACGAGAACATCACTATGGGGCCAACGTCCCACATAATATAGCTAATCTCCAACCTGGCGATATTGTCTTGGTAGACAGTGATGGCCCTAGGGCTGACTGGCCATTAGGTAAAGTTGTCTCAGTCCATCCAGATAGTCAGGGGATTTTGAGAATAGTCAAAATCCTGTCTAAAGGAACAACTTCCCTGAAGACATTGGACAAACTCATCCACATGGAATCAGTGAGCCAGCTGCAGTTAGATCCTGAGAGACCTCAAGACACTCTAACTCCACAAGACCCACAGACTCCTAACAGACACAATCGTCCACAACGGACAGCAGCACAAAAGTGCAGGCAAAATTTGCACTTGTATTATCAATCCAATGGAGAGTAAATAAATACATATGGTTACTATTGTCCTAAGTATTGGACTCTGTGCCAGTTCTCTCCCTCTGGAAGATGTGGGAAATTTTTACCCACCATATCTAATAATCATCTAAGAAATGTATAATTTCTATATCATATCTAAATCATATCAAAATCATATCTAAATCGTATCAAAATCATATTTGAATCATTAAAGATTCATTATAGCTTGATCCTGGATGACAATGGCACCATGAACACGTACGCAACAGGGGCCCTTTTGATGCCTACGTGACTTTGTACATGATTTCTCAAGGATCCAGAAGCTTCTAGAAGGACTTCTTAATTAAAAAACTATTGGAACATTGATTCAACATCCGGTAGGATTAAAAATCGAATCCTTAATAAGATTCAGTGGTACTTTCAAATACTACTTATAATCTTTAAATCTTATATCTAATTATATTATAATCACATCTTATCTTAATCATAAGTCTAGACTGTAAAAATAATCAATCAATATTCATTGAAGGCTACCGTGCTCAGAGAGCATGGCAGGGCGATGGGGGGAGTGAAGCGCCCACCAACAAGCCCAGCGGGACTCCGCGTTTGTTTACAAATGAGTGAACAAGTGACTGATCCTTAGCGAACATTACCAGCTCAAGGACACCTTATCTAATATTTTTTATCGCCAGTGAATACTCTCTAGAACTGGGGGAGTACCTGGACAATATCTACAAGGAAAATCCTAGAACATTTACATAAAATAGTGTATAGTGGAGATCAGTGACACGGTTTCCTCCACCTTCATTCATAAACTTTTATCTCGAATCATTCTTCTGCAACTGCAGGATAATCACGTAGCAACGCTACCAGATCATCATACAGCAACGCTGTAGCAAAATATCGTGCCTAAACTCAACAAGAGAGAGTTAATCAGTCTGGCAAACTTGTCAGACAGGCACCCCGACTGGCAGAGAAGTATATTGAGGGTTATTTGGTGTATGATTGGCCAATTGTATGCTTGTGTAACTTTAATATCCTATAAATCTGTCTGTTGGTTAAAAAGCGAGGCTAAGCCTCACATATCGGTACGTTTATTAAAATTGTAGTGTAGCTGTGAATCTTATCCAAGCACTGAACCTCATGAGTGTCCATTCTGTCAGAAAAGAATTCAGTCTCAATAAGTAAAAACCTCACAAGTGTCCACAGCGTTGGAAAAGATTCAGTCAAGCTAACTGTATAAACTGAATATGTCTGCATATATATTTGAATATATAAATTAAGTTATCAATAGCTTGCTTAGTTAATTTTTAAGTTATCATATAAGTTCATTTAATTGAATATAATTTCTAGTACTTAGTTAAGTGTTTAGACTACATTTAAGGTCATTTATTATACTTTTACAATTTAATTTGTTGTTTATAGTATAAGTACATATTGGCTGTTAAGTTATGGTACTAGGTTAGACTATGTATGTTTAAATCCCTGATTTAAACAGAGCCAGTGTTCAGTCAGATAACTGAATTTATCAAATCTTATCCTTGTATAAAATACAAGCTGATGTGAGATCCCTGTCTACAGGTGGATTGGAACTTCTATCAACATAGTCATTCACCCCACCTGTCCCTTACAGCCCACAGTTTGTCATTAGGAAAAGAGGATCTAGGATTTACAACCCTAGCTAGAGATTTTAATTGAATTAATTTGCAGACAGTAAATTTTTAATTTAGTTCAGTACAAGTCCCTGGTAGTCTCCTCTTATATCAATCCCAGCAGGTTTTTCCCACATATATATATATATATATATATATATATATATATGTCGTACCTAGTAGCCAGAATGCACTTCTCGGCCTACTATACAAGGCCCGATTTGCCTAATAAGGCAAGTTTTCATGAATTAATTGTATTTCGACTACCTAACCTACCTAACCTAATCTAACCTAACTTTTTCGGCTACCTAACCTAACCTAACCTATAAAGATATGTTAGGTTAGGTTAGGTAGGGTTGGTTAGGTTCGGTCATATATCTATGTTAATTTTAACTCCAATAAAAAAAATTGACCTCATACATAATGAAATGGGTTGCTTTATCGTTTCATAAGAAAAAAATTGGAGAAAATATATTAATTCAGGAAAACTTGGCTTATTAGGCAAATCCGGCCTTGCATAGTAGGCCGAGAAGTGCGTTCTGGCTACTAGGTACAACATATATATATATATATATATATATATATATATATATATATATATATATATATATATATATATATATATATATATATATTGAATAGAAGTGTTTGTAGAAAGCCTATTGGTCCATATTTCTTGATGCTTCTATATTGGAGCGGAGTCTTGAGGTGGGTAGAATATAGTTGTGCAATAATTGGCTGTTGATTGCTGGTGTTGACTTCTTGATGTGTAGTGCCTCGCAAACGTCAAGCCGCCTGCTATCGCTGTATCTATGGGTTCGAGTCACTTCTGGGGTGTGAGTTTTCAGTTGCATATGTCCTGGGGACCATTCAGGCTTGTTCGCATTTGTGTTCCTCACGTGTGCCCCAAAGAATGAGGTGATTTGGTAAAATGCTATGCCCAAGATAACTATCCGAGTGCCGGCGGTGGGGTGGTTCATATAGCCTCGGCTATCACCTCATTTTGTAGATACAGCGATAGCAGGCGGCTTGACGTTTGCGAGGCACTACACATCAAGAAGTCAACACCAGCAATCAACAGCCAATTATTGCACAACTATATTCTACCCACCTCAAGACTCCGCTCCAATATAGAAGCATCAAGAAATATATATATATATATATATATATATATATATATATATTTTGGTAGCAGTCTTTCCTGTAGACATATATTATTAAATATGACCGAAAAAGTAAGATTAATAATTCTAACACGAATTTTCTCAATCTTTCGTACATTTCTTTTCACTGTTGGAGGTAATTCAAAAATCAATTCTCCAAAATTCATTTTTATTTCTAGTCTGACGCGACACGAGCGTCAGACCCTGCCTGTAGGGTAAGGCAGGTCCTAGTCAACAACGGCTTCTCCAATGGTTTCGTCGAAGACATCATAAGAAGGAAAGTGAAACGCCATGCAACCTCTGAAGAAACAACTAACACAACACCTATACCCCCTATTAGACTATTTTACAGGAACTTCTTTTCCACAGCTCATAAAACAGAGGAAAGGGTCCTGAAAGATATTGTTAATAGAAACGTTATCCCTACAGACAAAAATCAGAGGATACAACTGACGATTTACTATAAAACCAGAAAAACGGCCAGCCTACTCATGAGAAACTCTCCAGACACAAAGCAGAACGCTTTAAAAGAGACCAACGTCGTCTATGCCTTCAAATGCCCACTTGGGGACTGTAAGCTCCAAAAAACCCAGTATATAGGCAAGACAACAACATCTCTTTCTAGGCGTTTAACGATGCATAAACAACAGGGCTCCATTAAGGAACATATAATCCCTTCCCACAACCAAACCATCGCCAGAGAAATCCTAGTAAACAACACAGAAATCATCGATAGATACAGCGATAGCAGGCGGCTTGACGTTTGCGAGGCACTACACATTAAGAAGTCAACACCAGCAATCAACAGCCAATTAATGCACAACTATATTCTACCCACCTCAAGACTCCGCTCCAATATAGAAGCATCAAGAAATATGGACCAATAAGCTTTCTACAATCACTTCCATTTCAATACCCATTGTTTCGTGTTCTGTCTTGTGTTGATGAAATTAATACCCTATTAATGCCACCTCTTGTTCTGTCTTGTGTTGATGAAATTAATACCCTATTAATGCCACCTCACCCCATCCACCTCACTCAAATGTAGATACAAACAAAATCGGAGAATGTGTAAGTTCTATTCAGTTGTGTATTTGTAAACTAAAGTCTTTGAAAATGTAATAAGTTTTAAGAAACGCGCTCGTGTCGTGTCAGACTAGAAATAAAAATGAATTTTGGAGAATTGATTTTTGAATTACCTCCAACAGTGAAAAGAAATGTACGAAAGATTGAGAAAATTCGTGTTAGAATTATTAATCTTACTTTTTCGGTCATATTTAATAATATATATATATATATATATATATATATATATATATATATATATATATATATATATATATATATATATATATATATATTTATATATATATATATATATTTATATATATATATATATATATATTTATATATATATATATATTTATATATATATATATATATTTATATATATATATATATTTATATATATATATATATTTATATATATATATATATTTATATATATATATATATTTATATATATATATATATTTATATATATATATATATATATTTATATATATATATATATATTTATATATATTTATATATATATATATATATATTTATATATATATATTTATATATTTATATATATATATATTTATATATATATATTTATATATAAATATATATATAAATATATATATATTTATATATATATTTATATATATATATATATATATATTTATATATATATATTTATATATATTTATATATATATATATATATATATATATATTTATATATATATATATATATTTATATATATATATATATATATATATATATATATATATATATATATTTATATATATGTATATATATATATATATATATATATATATATATATATATATATATATATATATATACATGTATATATATATATATATATATATATATATATATATATATATATATATATATATATGCGAACAAGCAGAATGGTCCACAGGACAATATACAACTGAAAACTCACACCCCAGAAGTGACTCGAACCCATATTCCCAGGAGCAACGCAACTGGTATGTACAAGACGCCTTAATCCACTTGACAATCACGACCGGACAAAATGAGGTGATAGCCTAGGCTATTTGAACCACCCCACCGCCGGCACTCGGATAGTAATCTTGAGCATAGCATTTTACCAAATCACCTCATTCTTTGGGGCACACGTGAGGAACACAAATGCAAGGTCAAGTGGATTAAGGCGTCTTGTACATACCAGTTGTGTTGCTCCAGGGAGTATGGGTTCGAGTCACTTCTGGGGTGTGAGTTTTCAGTTGCATATTGTCCTGGGGACCATTCAGGCTTGTTCGCATTTGTGTTCCTCACATGTGCCCTAAAGAATGAGGTGATTTGGTAAAATGCTATGCCCAAGATTACTATCCGAGTGCCGGCGGTGGGGTGGTTCAAATAGCCTAGGCTATCACCTCATTTTGTCCGGTCGTGATGGTCAAGTGGATTAAGGCGTCTTGTACATACCAGTTGCGTTGCTCCTGGGAGTATGGGTTTGAGTCACTTCTGGGGTGTGAATTTTCAGTTGCATATTGTCCTGGGGACCATTCAGGCTTGTTCGCATTTGTGTTCCTCACGTGTGCCCCAGAGAATGAGGTGATTTGGTAAAATGCTATGCCCAAGATTACTATCCGAGTGCCGGCGGTGGGGTGGTTCAAATAGCCTAGGCTATCACCTCATTTTGTCCGGTCGTGATGGTCAAGTGGATTAAGGCGTCTTGTACATACCAGTTGCGTTGCTCCTGGGAGTATGGGTTCGAGTCACTTCTGGGGTGTGAGTTTTCAGTTATATATATATATATATATATATATATTTATATATAAATATATATTTGAATATAAATATATATTTATGACAATGTCAGACCACGGAGGAAAAATGAAACAGGAATTTCCTTAAGTACTTTCGTATATTAATACATCTTCAGAAGGAGAAGAATACATCTTCAGAATACATCTTCATATATATATATATATATATATATATATATATATATATATATATATATATATATATATATATATATATATATAAGGAAAGGAGTACGACCTCTGGGTGGAAGAAGGGGGACCCTTAGCCTCGGAGGAAACCACGCATAACGCATTAGAGGGAATGTTTAGATCCCCTCCAATACAGTTTCTGTGTGCTTTTCTCCTACCATCCCCTTCCTTTTTTTGTGCTTTACTATGTATTTGATGGTTACAAGAAATACACGGGTTGATACGAAAATAATACAAAAAGTGCTAAAAGGTTATGGATCTTTTGAAAAACATGACAATGGGAAACATTGATGAATGTCACAGACAGGTTCGATCATTGTTTCAAGTCAAACACTTCTTCAAATTCCTCTGAATTTGGACTAGTGCCCAAGACGCAACAGGCATTTTCCCTCTGAATCACAACTCTGAGGCGCTGGAACAAGAAACTTTCTGCTCTCTGATCTTTTGTAGCACTGATCAATTTGTTCTCCATTCCTTTATGAACTTCAATGCACATTTCCCCACTCACCGAGGGTCTTCGAGCTATCGGAACAAAGCTGTAACAGTGTGCCAGACCCCTGTATTTAATAATTTTCTGTGATTCCCTGAAAGAAGCAACACCACCGCTTTCACGTGTGCCGTAGTGGAGGTAGGTATTGGCCAGAGTGGCAGTGCATGTGTAGTCCCACACCACTAGTTTACTATCTTTCCAAGAAAGCAAGGTGACCCCATCTGGGCGCTTCTGAGGGTCGTTAGGTCTGAATAAGTGTGGTTCTCTTTGTGCCGGGCAGCGGGCTGTGGCGAAACTCCTCTTGATGATGTCGTTGACTTCTTCATGTCTTGCAATCTTACCCTGGGATTTATGACATACCAGACCATGACGACCATTTTGGTCTGCCATCGCAGTTCCGCAGATGCTCCTATGTTCGGTGAGGATGGGGCAGCAAGGAGAAGGGCAACCCCAATGCAGAGAGCATCATGATTCAGGCGAGTTCCCAGGGCTGCATTGGGAACAGCAAATGAAAAATCCCAGGCGTGAGGTGCTGTTACCGCTAGGAGGCTAGCTTTGTTTTCAGCATCAGCGTTGTCAGTCATTGTAACACCGTAAAGGTGTTTTGTTTAGTTTATTTAATATATATTTAGTACTTGAGTCAAGCCCAGACAAGGATTTGAGAGGCGCCAGTCTGTCGACCTGAATCTCACACCTCTAAGCGTTAATGACCTCAAGTGACCTGAGGTCAGCTCATGCAAATTTCACCTTGCTTCTGCTAATCTGATAATTGTAGTCTAATAGCGTTCAAACATGCCGACGTTTAAGGAGTGGCTTGGTAGAGAGCCTGAGGCTATCTACTTGTGGGCGGAGTTAGCTACTAGGTTTCCCAATAGATGCTGAGGGAGCAGATGAGGATAAGCAATAGGAGAACAGCCAGCAGAGCAAAGCAGAGGCCACCCGCCAAGATAGGCTGTCAGCCGGCGGGGCGAGACAGTCTCTGTCAACTACAGACCCCCCACTCCCTCCCTCTCTACCCAGCTATAGGCAGACACTTGGTGAGTTGAGCATGAAAGGTGACTTAGTCATGTTTACAAGTGTTGTGTGATGATCAGGGGCAGACAGTTGTAGGGTTCTCGAGTTCTTGGATGTTGACTCACTTTGCATATTAATCTTGAACATTAAGTTGAATTGCTTAAATTATGATACTTATCATGTGAAATATAATTGATGAATTTATTGTTTAAATTGCCTTTAACTTTGTTCCCTAGAGTTTTTGAGTTGAGATGAGAAAGCCTCTGCGGTTACTGGTTACATGATTTTAATGAGTACATGATACAGATGGAACATACTAATAATGACCTCTTGATAACAACTTTGAGAATATTGCGATACAGACAAGTTCCATTCCTTGTCTTGTAGGTACGGACGAATGAATGGAAGGTGGCAGCATTTCTTCTTCTATTTCTACTATTTACTTTTCTACTTCTACTAATCTACTCCTCTCCCTCCACTCCTCTCCAAAGTCTCACTTTCAACTGACGACCCTCCTCGCTCCTCCCACCTCTCTACCTCTCTCACCCCAAACCCTCACTAAGTACTTCATTATTCATCTCTTTCCTTTCGTTTCTCTTATACGTTTGTGGCAGTGAAATGTGTTTTAGAGTTCTCTAGAGTTTGCGGGTAGCCGATCAAGTTACAATGCATTGTAGTTGTAGCACCTAGGTAGTCAGACACCTAGGTTACAAGGTGTTGAATGAAAGAGGCTGCCGTAGGAACTCTGGGGGTGCTCTAGAATAGTTAGCTAACTGAGGGCAGGATAACTGACTAAAGAGATCTGTTTCCCCCGACCTCGTTAGTTAACTGGGGGTGGAATAATGGACTAGAGAGAGATATTTCCACTACCCCCCGTTACAATGATGGCAGCGATGTTGAACAATGTTTAAGGTAGATGGTGTTCATTTAACATTGTTCAGTCCCACGTGTCCTTTTGCCGCTCAGGCGCTATCAGGGAGATCTTGACAGGTGTTTAATATTCGCGAGTTAGCAAGTTTTTTTTTCAGGTTAGGAGATAGTGATTCTCTGGCGTTGTGTTCTAGTGATTTTGTGAGTTTTATGAAGTTCAAGGAATGTTCACCAGAACTTGCGTGTGTAGTGATTTATGTTAGTGATAATATTTGGTGATTTGGGAACTTAGCGGATGGTGGTAGTGCAGATCAGCTGAGTGTGATAGGTGACTCCGCATGTCCCAGGGGGACACCCAGCCACCGCTGGTCTCCAGGTCAGTAGAAGGAGTGGCAGGTGTAGTTCTTAAGTAGCTTTAAGTGGTGGTTCTGCTCAGGTTGTTGCGATCGACTGTTTTACTCCATTTGAACGAAATAACTCGAGGTGTACTGGTATTGTACAGCATGCTAGGGGGAGGCTTAGTATGTCAGTAGACTTCACGTTGGGACGCTCGACGTTAGATAGTCTGGTCACAGGAGTGGCAAAAGTTTTGAGTTGTGGACCCGCGGAGAAGCGAGGGAAAAACTTTGGGTCACGCAGGTGGCTGTAGGTTAAGGGTGGGAGTAACGGCTATTTAAGTACGTAAGATTAGGAATGGTATAGTTAAGTTAGGCCAGTATTTTGTCTCTATTAGTATTGATATTTTTTTTGTTGAGGTTGTTTTAGGTGACAAGTTAAAAGTAGTGACGACCTTATTCTCTCTTCTCTAACTTTCCTCTGGTACTGTTTTATGTTTCACCAAGTCAATTTCATTCAGTGTTAATTGGATTATTAAAATTTAAGTGTAGTCGTTGCCAGGAAGAGAGCGTTATGATTGGACTGTGTGAACCCTATACAAATGGCAGGGTCACACACCATGTTGGAACACGGGTATTGTTGCATTTATGTTCATTCCCAGGTTGGAGCCAGAGGAGAGGCGCGCACATACAGAAGAGGGAGACGGATGCTTTGTACCACACTCGCAGGCGTTTATCACCACCACCACGACCAGCCCCTACCTGGATGTCATGGCTCCACCACCACCACCACCACCACCCCGGGGGACCCCAAGATGCAGCCTCTCGGTCGGTCAACATTGGACCCCAGTGGACCCCAGGGCGGACAGACCCCAAGACGGACGGACCCCCAGTGGACCCCAGATCGTTCTGCACACGACCCCAGACGACCTAGTAAAGATAGAAGGGGAGCAACAGCAACTCCAGTCTGTCTCACCAACATTGGTTTACCCAGGATGGACCCCAGGACGGACGGACCCCAATAGACCCCAAGTCACTTGTCAAAGACCATGGGAGTAAGAAGAAAGAAGAAAGAAGAGAGAAGAAAGAAAAAAGAAGAGAGAAAAAAGAAGAGAGAAGAAAGAAGAGAAGATAAGACCAAGCTGAGACACGATGCCTAGTGTCCCTTGCTGGTGTCAGCATCATTGCATGGAGCGTAATTGCAAGACAGGATCATTTGCTTTAACTGGCCGCCCCGCCTGCAAGCATGTTGCTCTATTGAGTGATTCCTCATGTGTCGTGCGGACTTGATGTAGCTGTCAGAAGTGGCTCTCTGAAGGAGGCGTACTGGAGCAACAGGGAGGAAAGAAGTAGGATGGGATTTCTATGGTGCCAACTATATGGAGGTCTCGAAACTTGTAGTCCCTATACCTGTGAAAAACCCCAATATAACCCCATAAAAATAACAGTGAAATCTCTTTGATGTTCTCATAGAAATCTCAACATAACTCTAGTATGGGATATTCGTACTGTAAGAACAGACGTACAGATATGTTACTAACCTCGTATTAAATTTATAATTTCGAGGGGGAGTATCAGTGTACTTTGGTCCTAAACGGTGGACTCGACCCGTGTTTCTCTCCCTCGGAATTATGTCGGAAATTCCGACATCAATTACTAATCCCTGACGTACCTAGTTAAAATGGTTATGTCAGGTATTTACTAATAATTCTAACATTATTAAATTTATCAAAGAGAAGTGTACCAAAAGATTCCCACGCAACCATGGGAAGTGTTGCGCCACCCAAGTGAGCAAGGTACTTAATGTTTCTCCCAATGAACATAATGTTTCCAGTCTTTGGGTTAAAATACGAAGAAAAGTATTTATCAAGATTAGATATAACAATAAATTATGAATAAATAAGCTTCTTCCTCCTATAACTGATAAGTAAATCTGAGCAACTGGACACGCCCAGGACGTATGCTGAAAGATGGGGCAGGTGCAGGTTATGCCACACAAGTGTGCACATGCTTGCCGAGAGGTGCGGACACACTAGCTCTCTTAAAGAATTGACGCCATAATTGTGTACACTATTGTACTAGTGTTCTGACATAAGTAACAAATACAACTTTCCTGAGCCTCACAATACAGGAAGAACAAGATTCCACCCAACTGTCGAGCTCTACCTTAAGGAAAGTATCGGATCCGAGTATTCGTCATAAGTTATGTGGTGGCCATTTACATGATTAGTAGACAGTACCCGGTTATGATACAGGTGCAATAAACAAACTGGGTAAGCCATAATATTAATGCTTACTCATTTTCCTTGAATATATTTTGTGTGTTGATAACAGCACACTACTCGACATTTAATCGGCAGGTAATGTACCAGAGAAGGACGTCGGATCACCTGTAGTGTCACGAGGATATGCCAGATCACCTGTAGTGTCACGAGGTTACTCCAGATGTTATTACCTTGCCTACTAGCCGGATTCTTTGTCCACGGTTGAAGAAAATCTAGGACCTAAGATTAGGCCATTTACTATGTTGAAGCTAAAACCCTTCCTCCAAACAGACAGTATGTTTTAATACTAAATGTAATAAGTACATTCCTGTCTGCATAGTACATAATTACACTTATTGTGCTGTTACATTTACCTCCCCATATATTCTCATTTTCTGTTAATACACTCAAAATTTCAACGCATCCTCCGATTAGACAGTGTGTTTTAATCTTCTATACAAATAAAAATGTAAATGTTCGTTTGTTCAAAATCACTAATCTTCGAAAGTTCTTCACTGATTGCTTTGAAATTTTGACACAACTTTCCATTCGCATCCGAGCTGGCTTTTATATACATACTATATAGATGACACGTTTGTGACGGGAAAAAAACTTTTTTTTTAAACTGTAATTTTCATGTTAGGGAAAACTTCGAAACCTCCTTACCGAATACTTTGAAATTTTGACACAACGTTTCATTTGAATATATGCTTTTTTGTATATACCTACTATATTGATGCCACACTTGTGGCAGATAAAAACACGCTTTTTTGAAAAACAGTGCCATCTGTTGCACGTAGCAGCAACACTATACTACATGTTACAATTCCGTTTAAATGTTTTCGATTGCATTAATAAATGGAATTTTCATAGATTTCAATTTATTTTCATTTTGATTTCATTATTTTGTGTGACATTGCACTGAAATTGAGCTGTGTTGTTTACCATACCGTTCATTTTGTGAGTATAGATTCTTTCTTTCTTTTTTTTCTTTTTTCATTTCGTTTTTTATCTGCTTTTCTTATTTTTCAGTGATGTGAACATCAGATCATTTGATGTTCTCAATTTTCTGATGGGAACATCAGATCATTTGAGAATGCATCGAACGAGGGAGTGGGGAATGGTGAGAATGACGACGGGACGGGGGTTTGAGGGGACTGGGAAGGGGGGTAATGATGGGGAGGATGAGGGGACGGGGGAGTTGGGGATGGTGGGGACGGGGGAATGGAGAATGGTGGGGAGGAATAGGGGACAGGGGACTAGGGGATGGTGACGAGGAAGAGGGGCAGGGAAGGAGTGGAATGTAAGGGACGAGGAGATGGGGGAGGGAGAGTGGGAGATGTTGAGGAGGACGAGGGGACGGTGGAGTGGAGAATGGTGGGGAGGACGAGGGGATGGTGGGGAGGATAAGGGGACGGGGAAGGGAGGAATAGTGGGGAGGACGAGGGGATGGGGATGGTTGGGAGGATTAGGGGACGGGCGAGTGGGGAATGGTTGGCTGGTCGAGGAGAGGAGACGGGGGAGGGGAAGAATGGTGGGGAAGTCTGGGGGACAGGAAAAGATTGGGGGACAGGAAAAGATTGTCGTGGCCGGGTACAGCTAGTACTAAATTCAATAAGTACATTCCTTACTGTCTGCATAGTATATAAATGCACTTAATTGTGCCGTTACATTTACCTCCCCATATAGTTTCCCATTTTCTGTTAAGACACATAAAATTTTAGGTTGAAGTTTTCATGTTCAATTCTATACACACAAAGTTTTAAATATAAAGAATTTCTTTTTCAGTTTTATTAAACAATGGAGATTTTATACAAATTTTGAAAATATCATTAGTTACTTTATAATTTAGTGAAAGATTTTAGTTTTGTTTTATTAGTTTGATAGAACTGTAATATCAATGTAGCTATAGGATAAGTACTAATTGTAATTAAAAAGCAATATAATGCTTGTTCTCTTACAGTAAGAAGGTTAGGTCATGGTTTTCTATACAGCTTTTCAGGCAAACTCAAATATTCACAACATTTTGGTGTAATTCTGGCGATTAAGTGTATTTATGTACTATGCCGATGGTTAGGATTGTACTTATTACATTTAGTATTAAAACGTACTGTCTATTCGGAGAACGAGCTGCAAAATGTTTAAGACCGACTTAGTGCTCAAGTGTATAAACACATAAACACAAGTTTTAAATATAAGGAATTTCTTTTTCAGTTTTATTAAACAATAAAGATTTTATAAACATTTTGAAAATATCCTGAGTTACTTTATAATTTATTGAAAGACTTTAGTTTTGTTTTATTAGTTTTATATAGTTTTATTATCAATATAGCTATAGGTTAAGTACTAATTGTAATTAAAAGCAATAAATGCTATTTACATGCTTGACCTCCTACACTCCCAAAGGTTAGGTTAGGTCGCGGTTTTCTATACAGCTTTTCAGGCAAACTCTAATATTCACAATACTTTGGTGCAATGCTGGCGATTAAGTGTATTTATGTACTAAGCCGATGGTCAGGATTGTACTTATTACATTTAGTATTAAAACGTACTGTCTATTCAGAGGATGGGCTGTGAAGCTAAGAATTCAACTGTTTACTTACTAACTTGTAATTAACTAATCCTTGTAGTCTTGTTATCCACCTCAGGTGATGTAGATTACGAAATCCAACCTCCCCCCCCCCCCTAATAGTGTGAAGTGGGCAACACTTGGCAGGAACGTAACTTAAACCTACAGTCCACTTAACTAACTTAAAATTACAGTACATTTATCAATCCCTAATTGTTTACATTAAATAACGATCATATATATTCCTGGTAGGATATTCCTCCACACTTGCACACTCCACTGATCTTGTTAGCACTTGTGTTTGGTGGGTCTTGGTTCAACCTGTCCTCTTAAAAAGAACGTCGCTTTTGGCCGTTTGCCCGTATGACCGAATTTGGACGTAATTTGAAATTGAAAAAAATATGAAAATAAATTTGGGATTTTTTTTTTCAACAACAGTAAGTTAAGGGTCCTCTGATAGGTTAGGTGGGCAGGAAATTCTCATAAAGTTTCAAAACGTTATGAAAAACGTTAATTTAAAGTGTCCTCTCATAACCTCTGCGCGTACGCCGGACGACTCAAATAAAAAACGGAACAGAACGTCACTTTTGTGAGTGGATTTCATTTCAAATTACGTCCAAATTTGGCCATAGTGCGCATACGAGCCATAAGTGACGTTCTTTTTAAGAGGACGGGTTGCTTGGTTAACACGGTAGACTGTGGGGTATACCTCTCAATAGGTATCCTGCTCAACTCATGTCTTTTACATCTCTGCCTCTTCAACTTGGCTGGAAGCTCCGAGGGTTCTCCAGCTCTGTTGGAGTGGATAAGAGACCTCCAAAAAGTCTTTTGCCCACCGACTCGACACTACACTTGCCCCACGTGCAACCCTTCCTCTGGCCAAACCCAATCCATCCAGTGGTCGACCCCAAAGACAAAAATATCAATTTTAGAATGCTGTTCATTCAGAATTTTTTTTTCATACATAGATTAATACTGTTATAATTTACCTGAATTTATACCTGGGGTGGGGGGGGGCACTAATACTAGTGGCTTCGAAAAGGACAGGATGTTGGTAGCTTGTTAAGGTCCCCCAATTTGCCTTGAGGATCTTTTCCAGCTGGTTTTTAAAACCCAGCAGAATTTTGGCGTTTGTGATTTCGGCGGGTAGACTGTTCCACGAGTTTACAACCATATGGCTGAAAAAGTATCTCCTGTTTTCTGTCTTACATTATGATTTGTTGAGCTTGACCCTGTTGCTCCTCGTTCGTGTTGCATCTGACCTTCTGAATCAATTATCCGGATCGACATCCTCCAAATTGTTCAGTATTTAAAAGGTTTCGATGAGATCTGCTCCTGTCATGCCTGGTTTGCAGTGTTGTTAGACCAGTGAACCTCAACTGTTCCTGACACGTGAGAGGACTAAGCTTTGGTGTGATTTTTGTTGTCCGGTCTTGCACTTTCTCTAGAGCAGCTATGTCTTTCTAAAGATAACGTCTCCATGCCTGGATGCAATAATCCAGGAGGGGGCGCACCAGAGACTTATACAATTGAACGACTATTTCTTTTCCGTGAAGGTAAAGGTATGCTTGATTATTCTCAGTGTTTGGTTCGCTTTTTTTTTTGTTGCCGCTCCCACTTGCTGTGCAACGTTTAGTGAATTGATGAATTCTGACTCCAAGATCCTTTTCTTCATCTATCTGTTGTAAGGTAGTTCTGAAAGTTTGGTAGTTGTGACCTGGATTGTGGTGCTCTACATGCAAGGTCTTGCATTTATCGACATTAAACAGTATTTGCCAGTCATCTGACCATTTGTAGTTCATGTAGATCTCTTTGCAAGGTCTTAATATCACCTTCACTTCCCACATTACCATAGATCTTAGTGTCGTCTGCATATTTCATGATGTGGTTTGTAATATTCTCATCTATGTCATTCATGTATAAACAAAAATTGTTGGCCCCAAGTAAGTAAGTAATTATCAAAAGAAGGCACCAAACCGGGAAGGCTATGTAGCACCATCAAATGTGCAGAATAATCAGAGAGCGCTAAATACCACCAAGGATGCCACTACGGGAACAAAAACGCATAAGGCGAACGATATCAAAAGTATCCGAGTCACCAAAAATTCTATTGAGGGACAGGTGACCGCGAGGGGCGGTCGGAAAGCAAGACACACGCTCGTCCTGGAAGTCAGGACAGTCAAGAAGGACATGCACGACCGTAAGAGGGACAATGCAACTAGGACAATAAGGAGCAGGGCGGCGCTGCATCAAGTGACCATGAGTTAAGCGAGTATGGCCAATACGCAACCTCGCAGGAGCCGTTTCCCAACGCCGGTTACGGTGGTAGGAGGACGGCCACGAGGAAACACAACATTTCAGAGTATGTAGTTTGTTACCAGTAACAGACGACCAAGAAGCCTGCATACGGGTAAGGACGGAGGAATGGATAACCGGGTAAAAGTCAAAATATGGAATACCTTTACGAGAGATGGGACAAGAGCGGACAGCTTCCTTGGCGGCAGCATCCGCACGCTCATTTAAAGACACACCAATATGGCTGGGAACCCAACAAAACTCAACCGACTTAAATTTACTGTGAACAAGAAACAGCCAATTCTCGATCTCGACAACTACTGGATGAACCGGATTAAAGGACCCGAGAGCCATGAGGGCACTACGAGAGTCAACAACAACTACAAAGGAAGACTGACAACGAGAAAGCAGGAGACGAAGAGCATAGTGAATAGCATAAAGCTCCGCTGTAAAGATGCTAGTCTCTGGAGGTAAGCGACACATATAAGTGCGATCAGGAAAAACAACAGAGTAGCCAACACCATCCGCAGACTTAGACCCATCGGTAAAGACAGAAACGGAGCGGGAGTGAGAAGAAAAGTGCTCGGGGAAAAGGCGTTTTAGAACTGTAGGAGGGGTAAAAGCTTTAGTGATATGTGTCAAGGATGTACAAAACGGCGGAAGAGGGACTCTCCACGGTGGCAAAGAAGGAACAACACGAGGAGAAACATCAGAAATACGAACGGAAAGAGAATCCTGTAGGCGAGATAACCGGACAGAAAGAGGGAGGTGGTGAAGAGGAACAGGAACCCCAGGAGGGGTAAAAGTTAAAGCCCGACAGAGGCGAGAGGAAGGATGTTGCAAGGACCGCGCAAGATAGCGAAGACAGTAGCGATCACGGCGGTCCTGGAGAGACAGGAAGCCAGTGTCAACATACAAGCTAAGGATGGGAGTCGAACGAAAGGCACCAGAACTGAGGCGCAACCCAATATGGTGCAAAGCATCAAGATGGCGAAGAGTAGAAGGAGAAGCAGACGAGTAAGCAGGGCAACCATAATTGAGCTTAGACAGGACGAGAGAGGAATGTAAAGCAAGGAGAGTGCGCCTATCTGCCCCCCAAGAAGTATGGGACAAGACCCGAAGGAGGGTAAGGGCCTTAGAGCACTCAACACAGAGGTAAGAGATATGGGGAGACCAAGACAAACGAGTGTCAAGGAATAACCGCAAAAGCTTCGCGGAATCTTTGTATTCAAGGGGATGACCATAAAGTGACAAAGAGGGACGAAGAACGACCCGTTTCCGCGTAAAAGTCATGGCACAAGTCTTAGAAGTAGAGAACTTGAAGCCATGATCGGTGGCCCAAGATGATACGGCATCAATTGCAAGTTGAAGCCGGCGTTGAAGGAGAGGCGAATCATCACCCTGACAGCAAAGGGTAAGATCTTCGACATAGAGAGCGGAGAAGACACCAGAAGCAAGAGAGGAAAGAAGACCATTGAGGGCAACCAGAAAAAGAATAGTGCTCAGAACACTACCCTGGGGCACACCTTCGTATTGCTGAAAAGAGGCAGAGACAGCGGTACCAAGACGCACCAGAAAGGAACGACGAGAGAGGAAGCTGTGGAGAAAGAGAGGGAAATGACCACGAAGGCCAAAAGAATGAAGTTGAGATAGAATATGATATCGCCAAGTGGTGTCGTAAGCCTTTTCCAGGTCAAAAAGGACGGCAACAACGGAGGTCTTCACAGCAAAAGCAGTACGAATATAGACCTCCAAGTTCACCAGGACATCTGTCGTGCTGCGGCACTTGCGGAAACCAAATTGAGAAGGGGAGAGGAGGTGATGGTTTTCCAGGAACCACATCAGACGAACGTTAACCATACGTTCAAAGAGTTTGCAGACACAACTTGTGAGAGCAATAGGGCGAAAGTCCTTATGGGAAGTACCCAGAGACCCCGGTTTGCGAACAGGGAGGACAACGGCATCGAGCCAGTCCTCAGGGACTGACGACGACTCCCAGATCCGATTATACAGACTCAGTAAATACTGAGACGTGCACGGAGGGAGATGGCGAAGCATCTCATAATGAATACCATCGGAGCCCGCCGCCGTAGAACAGCAGAGGGCCAGGGCAGAACGAAGTTCAGAGAGAGAGAGAAGGGATCCTTATAGGAAAGCTGAAGATGAGTGCAGAAATCTAAAGGACGAGACTCAAGGACAGGTTGACGAAGAAGGAAAGATTGGGGAAGATGAAGACCAGAGCTAACAGAAGAAAAGTGGGAACCCAGTTCGGAAGCGACCTGCAACGGGTCCGCCACAAGAGTTTCATGGAGGTGAAGGACCGGTGAAACATCGGGAACGAACTTACCCGCTATCTTGCAGATACACTTCCAGATCTGGGTCAGAGGGGTTTCGGACATAATTGTTGAGACATAAGATGCCCAACATTCACGTTTAGCCGTACGGATGGCCCTACGGGCCACCACACTCGCTTTCCGAAAGAAAAGAAAAGAATCGGTCGTCTGCCTACGGCGGTGCCTCTTTCAGGCTGCACGCTTACAGCGGACAGCCCGAGCAGAGTCCGCATTCCACCAGGGAACGCACTTCCGTGGACCCCGAGAGGAAGAGCGAGGAATAGAGCGGAGGCCAGCGTTGAAGACAGTGTCATGAAAAAGGAGAGCGCGAGATAGAGGCAGAAGGAAGAGGTCAGAGAGAGCAGCACTGAGGGTAAATAGGGTCCAGTCCGCCTTAGCAAACTGCCACCTAGGGAAAGAGAGGGAAGGGCGAAAAGAGAAAAAGGAAACAAGGATGGAGAAATGATCACTTCCATGGAGGTCATCAAGAACCTGCCACGTGAAATCCAAGTAAAGAGAAGAAGAGCAGAGAGAAAGATCAAGACAAGAAAGGGTGCGAGTCCGAGAGTCCAAATGAGTGGGCTCACCAGAATTCAGAAGAGACAGGGAAGAAGAGAGGAGAAACGGCTCAAGAAGGCGACCCCGGGTATTCGTCAGAACGTCACCCCAAAGAGAATGACGACAATTGAAGTCACCCAGCAGGAGCACAGGCTCCGGCAAGGAGTCTAGGAGGTGTTTCAAATCAGGAAGAGAGAGCGGGACACTCGGGGGGAGATAAATGGAACAAACTGTGTACCATTTCCCCACAAAGATACGAGCAGCAGAACAATGGAGAGGCGAAGGAAAAAGTAAAGGAACAAAGGGAACATCAGCACGAATCAAGAGAGCAGAAGAATTAGAAGCCCCAGCAATGGCTGGGGGGGGGGAGAGAAAGGAATAGCCACGAAAACGACCAGGACGAGCACCAAGCATCGGCTCCTGGAGACAGACACAAAGGGGCGAAAACAGCGAAATCAGAAGTTGGAGTTCGAGGAAATTGGCGTAATAACCTCGAACGTTCCATTGAAGAATGGACAACGACGAGAAGAGAAAGGACAAAAACAGAGAACAAGGAAGAAACAAAGGCGAAAGAGCAACAGAGCACGTTAAAGAATATCAGGGTCGGGATCAGGGTCAGCAAAGTCAGGGTTAGGGGGCATGGGTAAACTGAGCAATGACGGTGGGAAGGAAACGGGAGAACAGATCATTTCCAGAGGAGGAGGAGGAGGAGGAAGAGAAGGAGACAATGGAGAGGAGCAGTCAAGGACAGCAGCAGGAAGAGGGGGAGTAGAAAGAGGGGACCGCACCCCAGCAAGAGCAGCAACCGAAAGGGAAGCAGGGGCCAAAGAAACCTCCATAGCAGGAACAGGGTGCGCAATCACTGAAACAGGAGGGGAAGGAGCAACAGAGCCAGAAGTAGGAGCTGAGGAAGAAAGCGAAGCCTTCTTACCCGCCGGGGAAGAGGAAGGAGAGGAGCCAGGCTTACGCTTCTGACTTAAAGAGACTGGTGTCCCAGCAACTACGTACCGGGCAACGGATTCCAGTGTCTCAACAGGAGAAGCTGAACGTGAGCACACACGACGGCCGTTAGGAGAGCGATGGACATCTGCCTGCACCGACAGGCGGTGGGGAGAGCCGATAGATGGAGGAAGAGGATGGGAAGGAGGATCGGAGGGGGACGAGGAAGAAGACACAGGGGACATAACAGACTGGGTTGAAAGAAGGGGAACCCCAGACAGAGGACCAGGAGGGGGACCCCTCGGGACAGAACACAAAGGGACAGAGGAGGGGCAGTGGGCGTATCAGGGTTCAAGGCCCGGAAACGGTTGAGAGTCTGAGGAAGGGGGGAAGGGGGGAAGGACGAGGAGAGGAAGAGCGCAACACGCGAGCATAAGAGATGTTAGTATAAGGCGGGAGCCGGCGAACCTGGCGCTTCGCCTCAGGAAAAGATAAACGCTCCCGGTGCTTCAGGTTGAGGACGGCTGCCTCAAGCTTGTAACGGACACAGGCACGGGAGAAGGTAGGATGGGCCTCACCGCAGTTGAGGCAGCGAGCTTGGGGAGAAGTGCACTCCGACTTAGAGTGACCTTCACTCCCACACAAAGGACAGAGAGAGACAGTCCCAGAGCAGCGGAGGGCACCATGCCCAAACCTCCAGCACTTGTTACAAAGTCGAGGAGAAGGAATATACTCCTGGACAGAGCACCTAGCACCAGCAAGAATGACAGAGGATGGAAGGGTCCTACCATCAAAGGTGATCTTCACAATGCGAAGGGGTTGACGGCGACGACCATGAGAGGGACGAGTAAACGAGTCAACCTGGAGGACAGAATGGCCTTGGGCATCAAGGATATGCCGAATATCATCGTGGCAATCCTGCAGATTCCGATCACCGGTTGCAACATGGGGTGGGAGGAGAATAGTGCCAACACTGGCATTCATCTGAACATTCTTGGAGACCCGAACAGGGATCTCACCAAGGCAAGATAAGGCAGCCAAGCGGGAAGCCGCATCCTGAGAAGGAGCAGCAATGACACGTGTACCGAGACGAGTGGGGTTGAAAGTAACAGACGCATCCACGGAATCTACAAGATGCCGATGGAGGGAGAAATCGACAGGTGGCGCAGAATCAAGAGGGAGGAGATCAAAGTATTTGGCCCATGAAGCAGGACCAAACAAGGCCTGATACGCATCAGCACGGGAAGGAATCGAGCGAGTGCGGTTGGGGCGCAAACGGCGTTGAGAACCCCTAGAGAGAGAGGGGTCAAAAGGTGCAGTAGTCACAACGAAAGACTTAGCCACACCAGGGGACGAAGTGGTCACCACCGGGGGCTGGAGGCTCGACCCAACCACAGAGGAGGGAGGGGAGCTGGGGGAAGAAGTCAGGATGGTTAAAGGAGGAGCAAGGTCGGGGCCCAACGCAGCGGGAGCTACAGAGCCTGGTCTTCCAATACAGGCCGACTCGGGGGCTTGGTCGCCCACCCCACGAGCCTGAGAGGGTACAACGGAAACATTCAACGACATAGAGACGAAAAGTGATAAATTCATCCACGAATGTGCCCCCATACCCACCATGGAGCCACAATTAGAGGCAGGACACCAAACAGGAAGCTATCGCCGATCATGCCGGGGCCCCCTAGGGGTGCGTCGTGAGTATACGCCCCACAAACGCCACCTTAAGAACCCTCAGTCCGTCGAGATCGGGTTCAGCGACGAAAGGGGGATTGACAATAAAAGGTTCCCCTCGCTCGAGATGTTGGGTACTACAGTTCTATGGGTGCAAGAGTATGCCTCCTCAAGCACCCGGGCGTGAAAATAGAAGAAGTCCAAAGAAATAATCCAAAACAAGCAAAAGATCGGCAGGAAACGACAAGCAGATAGGAGAAGAGGGGGGAGAAAAACGAAACATAAGGAAAAGGAAAAGCGATCCGGCACAATTGGAGAAGACAGCAGCAGGAGTGCAAGGCCAGAAAAGGACAGAGGACTGCCCAACGGAGCATCACACTCCGGCAGCCGTCCACCAAGCCCCCTCACGACGCCAACGGGCCGGATGGGGAGGGGGTGTTGGCCCCAAAATGAACCCCGATAACTTAGCACATTTCCCCAATTTGATTCATTCCCATTTAGCACTACCCATTGTTTTCTATGTTTTAACCATTGTTTTACCCATTCGAGTATTCTCCTACTTATTCTATGTGACTGTAATTTACTTGTCAGTCTCTCATGTGGTACCTTGTCAAAAACATTAGCAGAGTCCATGTAAGCTTTATCTACCGGAAGTCCCTTGTCTGAATATTCAGTTACCGTTTCCAGAAATGTGAGTAGGTTAGTAAGGCAGGATCTATTTTTAACAAACCATGTTGCGTTGATTTTACAAGATTGTTCTTGGTGAGATGTTGTTTGATTCCTTCCCTTAGGATTCTCTTCATGAGCTTGCAGATGTGTGATGTCACGCTGATCGGACATTTCTGCCTTTTTTGAAAATAGGGGTAAAATTTGCATATTTCCAATCAGAGGGGAACTATCCCTTGGTACAGGAATTTTCTGATAAGGAGTTTCAGTGGCATGCATAATGCATTTGCCAGTTCCTTTACGACTTTAGATTGAAATCCATCCACACCTGAGGTTTTTAAGTCTTTTAGTATGTCAATGCTCTTCCTGATGGTTTCGTATGTAATGGGTCTATCCCTAATTCACTCTCTTCACTTCCTTGAAACATTTGTGTGGGTGATGGGATGCCGTTCAAACTTTCTAGTATGGACACTTATGTAAAGTATTCATTCAGTGTTTGTTGCTCATTTATCATCCAATATAACTTGGTTAGTCTCATCTTTTAAGGTTCCTACAGAGTTCTTTGTTTTGGTTTTACTTCGTATATATGTATAGAATAATTATGGATCTTCCTTTATGTTGCTTACTATAGTGGCTTGGAGTGTATGGAGTTACGAGTTCATTAAATCTTTTTGCCAGGCGATAGGTTGGAGTTGGTATTTAGCTGATTATTGGACATAGTGGGTTACCTTGTTCGTGTGTCTTAACATTGCCATAGGCATATACTATGGCAATGTTAAGACATACTATATTCGTTAAGACTTAACGTACTCCTAACACCATACATTCCAAGCAACTATAGTCTACACTCATCAGCAGATTTCCCAGAATAAATCAAAACTACTAAATAGGCCCAATTTGCCTAATAAGCCAAGTTTTCATGAATTAATTGTTTTTCGACTACCTAACCTACGTAACCTAACCTAACCTAACTTTTTCGGCTACCTAACCTAACCTAACCTATAAAGATAGGTTAGGTTAGGTTAGGTAGGGTTGGTTAGGTTCGGTCATATATCTACGTTAATTTTAACTCCAATAAAAAATATTGACCTCATTCATAATGAAATGGGTAGCTTTATCATTTCATAAGGAAACAATACGAGAAAATATATTAATTCAGGAAAACTTGGCTTATTAGGCAAATTGGGCCTCGCATAGTAGGCTGAGAAGTGCATTCTGGCTACTAGGTACGACATATATATATATATATATATATATATATATATATATATATATATATATATATATATATATATATATATATATATATATATATGTCGTACCTAGTAGCCAGAACGCACTTCTCAGCCTACTATGCAAGGCCCGATTTGACCAATAAGCCAAGTTTTCCTGAATTAATATATTTTCTCTAATTTTTTTCTTATGAAATGATAGAGCTACCCATTTCATTATGTATGTGGTCAATTTTTTTTTATTGGATCTAAAAGTAACGTAGATATATGACAAAACCAAACCAACCCTACCTAACCTAACCTAACCTATCTTTATAGGTTAGGTTCGGTTAGGTAGCCGAAAAAGTTAGTTAGGTTAGGTTAGGTAGGTTAGGTAGTCGAAAAACAATTAATTCATGAAAACTTGGCTTATTAGGCAAATCGGGCCTTGTATAGTAGGCTGAGAAGTGCGTTCTGGCTCCTAGGTACGACATATATATATATATATATATATATATATATATATATATATATATATATATATATATATATATATATATATATATATATATATATATATATATATATATATATATATATGTCGTACCTAATAGCCAGAACGCACTTCTCAGCCAACTATGCATGGCCCAATTTGCCTAATAAGCCAAGTTTTCATGACTTAATGTTTTTTCGACTACCTAACCTACCTAACCTAACCTAACTTTTTCTGCTACCTAACCTAACCTAACCGATAGAGATAGGTTAGGTTAGGTTAGGTAGGGTTGGTTAGGTTCGGTCATATATCTACGTTAATTTTAACTCCAATAAAAAAAATTGACCTCATACATAATGAAATGGGTAGCTTTATCATTTCATAAGAAAAAAATTAGAAAAAATATATTAATTCAGGAAAACTTGGCTTATTAGGCAAATCGGGCCTTGCATAGTAGGCTGAGAAGTGCGTTCTGGCTATTAGGTACGACATATATATATATATATATATATATATATATATATATATATATATATATATATATATATATATATATATATATATATATATATATATGCGAACAAGCCTGAATGGTCCCCAGGACAATATGCAACTGAAAACTCACACCCCAGAAGTGACTCGAACCCATACTCCCAGATGCCACGCAACTGGTATGTACAAGACGCCTTAATCCACTTGACCATCACGACCGGACATAATGAGGTGATAGCCGAGGCTATTTGAACCACCCCACCGCCGGCACTCGGATAGTAATCTTGGGCATAGCATTTTACCAAATCACCTCATTCTTTGGGGCACACGTGAGGAACACAAATGCGAACAAGCCTGAATGGTCCCCAGGACAATATGCAACTGAAAACTCACACCCCAGAAGTGACTCGAACCCATACTCCCAGATGCCACGCAACTGGTATGTACAAGACGCCTTAATCCACTTGACCATCACGACCGGACATAATGAGGTGATAGCCGAGGCTATTTGAACCACCCCACCGCCGGCACTCGGATAGTGATCTTGGGCATAGCATTTTACCAAATCACCTCATTCTTTGGGGCACACGTGAGGAACACAAATGCGAACAAGCCTGAATGGTCCCCAGGACAATATGCAACTGAAAACTCACACCCCAGAAGTGACTCGAACCCATACTCCCAGATGCCACGCAACTGGTATGTACAAGACGCCTTAATCCACTTGACCATCACGACCGGACATAATGAGGTGATAGCCGAGGCTATTTGAACCACCCCACCGCCGGCACTCGGATAGTAATCTTGGGCATAGCATTTTACCAAATCACCTCATTCTTTGGGGCACACGTGAGGAACACAAATGCGAACAAGCCCGAATGGTCCCCAGGACAATATGCAACTGAAAACTCACTATGCCCAAGATTACTATCCGAGTGCCGGCGGTGGGGTGGTTCAAATAGCCTCGGCTATCACCTCATTATGTCCGGTCGTGATGGTCAAGTGGATTAAGGCGTCTTGTACATACCAGTTGCGTGGCATCTGGGAGTATGGGTTCGAGTCACTTCTGGGGTGTGGGTTTTCAGTTGCATATTGTCCTGGGGACCATTCAGGCTTGTTCGCATTTGTGTTCCTCACGTGTGCCCCAAAGAATGAGGTGATTTGGTAAAATGCTATGCCCAAGATTACTATCCGAGTGCCGGCGGTGGGGTGGTTCAAATAGCCTCGGCTATCACCTCATTATGTCCGGTCGTGATGGTCAAGTGGATTAAGGCGTCTTGTACATACCAGTTGCGTGGCATCTGGGAGTATGGGTTCGAGTCACTTCTGGGGTGTGAGTTTTCAGTTGCATATTGTCCTGGGGACCATTCAGGCTTGTTCGCATTTGTGTTCCTCACGTGTGCCCCAAAGAATGAGGTGATTTGGTAAAATGCTATGCCCAAGATTACTATCCGAGTGCCGGCGGTGGGGTGGTTCAAATAGCCTCGGCTATCACCTCATTATGTCCGGTCGTGATGGTCAAGTGGATTAAGGCGTCTTGTACATACCAGTTGCGTGGCATCTGGGAGTATGGGTTCGAGTCACTTCTGGGGTGTGAGTTTTCAGTTGCATATTGTCCTGGGGACCATTCAGGCTTGTTCGCATTTGTGTTCCTCACGTGTGCCCCAAAGAATGAGGTGATTTGGTAAAATGCTATGCCCAAGATTACTATCCGAGTGCCGGCGGTGGGGTGGTTCAAATAGCCTCGGCTATCACCTCATTATGTCCGGTCGTGATGGTCAAGTGGATTAAGGCGTCTTGTACATACCAGTTGCGTGGCATCTGGGAGTATGGGTTCGAGTCACTTCTGGGGTGGGAGTTTTCAGTTTTTATATATATATATATATATATATATATATATATATATATATATATATATATATATATATATATATATATATATATATATATATGTATGTATATATATATATATATATATATATATATATATATATATATATATATATATATATATATTTTAAAGTTTGTGAGGGTACCACCTCTGGTGCCAATGTGGGGACCCATAGCCTCGGAGAAGAAAATAAAAAGTATTCAGAGAAGACCTTGTGGTTTCTCACTAAACACTAATATTATCTTCTCCTACCACCCCCATTCTTTTGTATGTACACATATATATTTACTTTATTTGAACTTTGTTACAAAAAAGAAGTTACATATGGGTTACAAAGATGGTTGTCATAGGTTGTCGAGTTCCTCCAGCTCCTCAGATGGCGGGCAGGAACCCTGGATACAGTGCGCATTTCCCCTCTGTATCGCCACACTGAGGCGCTGGAAAAGAAAGCTTGCAGCTCTCGGGTCCCTTGTTGTTTCAATGAGCCTAGAACCCAGTTCCTTCAAAAAACTGGTAGCACTTTTACCCCAGGCGCTGAGTGTCTGATGGGGACAAAATTGTAGTGGTGATCCAGTTCTCTATACTTAC
Source organism: Procambarus clarkii (assembly GCF_040958095.1). Lineage (NCBI taxonomy): Eukaryota > Metazoa > Arthropoda > Malacostraca > Decapoda > Cambaridae > Procambarus > Procambarus clarkii. Next base: position 11,217,915 of record NC_091165.1, read on the forward strand.
GGGATTTAGCTGCTTCCCTGTGGGTGGCAGCACCACCTGGTTGTGCAACACTGAGGTTAATGTAGGTGTTAGCCAGGGTTGATATGCACGTGTAGTCCCATACCAACTGCTTGCCATTCTTCCAGGGGTTCACTGTGATACCATCCGGGCGACCAATAAGAGCATCAGAGTTACGGGGCGTTAGGTAACGGGGCTCTCTTTCAGCTGGGCATCCAGCTGTGGTGAGGCTCCTCTTGATGATGTCGTTAACTTCACTGTGCCTCGAGTGCCATCCCCCTGTGCTTTGGCAGAGTAGGCCATGGTGGCCGTACCTGTCAGCCACCACCTCGCCGCAAATACACCTATATCTGGTGTGGATTGGGACAGCAAGGCGGAGGGCCACAGCAATTCGGAGGGCGTGTGGTGTGAGACGCGTGCCAGTTGCCGACATTGGGGTTGCTAACAGGAAATCCCCCTGCATGTGGTGCTGCTACTGCTGTGAGGCGAGCAATGTCGTGTTGTGTTGTTGCAGCACCCAGGCACTCTGCAGCAACTTGGTCTACAATGGGACCATCCCAGCTGGATTGCTTGTGGGCTTTTGGGGATGGTGGTTGAGGTGATTGGCCTGCACGAGAGGCCCACTCTGAGGCACTGCGTGTAAAATTGGGATCATGTACACCTGCCAGCTGATGTAAGTGGGCAGGTAGAATTTCCTTCACAAGGTCGTCGGATGCTGATAAGGAGGACAGGAAGGCTGGAACAGCGATTTGCGTTGCTGTTCGAACTCCGAGGCCCCCAAGTCTCACGGGAAGAGAGGCTTGTTTCCACTGTAGGTTATCGAGAGAGAGGTTAAGGGCATTTTCTAGCATTGATTTCAGTAACCGGTCATACTCACTTAGTTTTTGGCTACTGTAAGATGGTGAACACCTCAGAAAGTAGATTAACCTGGGGAGAGACAGACATCTGGTGATGAGGTAGAGTGCATCATGAGCATCAATATCCTCAATCCTCCCATCCATCCTCTTAAGGTCGGCGATTTTCTTATGAAGGACCTTATCGATGGCTTTCAACCCCAGGGGAGCTCCTAGGAGTGTGCTGTCTTCAGGTTTAGTTTTATGGATATTTGGCAGAAGACCCTCTATTCTCTCTACGATGCCCTGGTTGGAACATATTATTTCACATTTAGAAGGTGTTACGGCCCTCTCGGGACACAACGGGGTTCTTACTCTGATGTAGTTAGAGGAAGATGTATATCCGGCCCCAAGCCAGTAGAGGCTATCAAGGGATGCGATCCGTGACGCAAGTAACTTAAAAAGGGAGTAGGGAAAGAAAGGTAAGAACTTAATATAATATAATATAACCATCACCATAAATATATATAATAGTAAAACGTACACAAGGGGGAGGGGTATTAACACTTTACAAAAGGGGATCAACACTGTAGTCTTCTGCTGGAGACTATGGATCCTCGAAGCTAGGTGCTGAGTCCGCGGTGCTTTCTTCGTGGCCTCAAGACGTGTCCTCTGAGAACGCCGAGTCTACCCTGGCCACTGGTCAGCCACAACACAGGTCCACTGGGGGCACCGTCGTGGAGGCCGTCAACCACACGTCCAGCAGGTCTGCTGGCAGGTACTGAGCCAACAAGGCTGGTACGGCCACTCCACGAACGATATAAGGGGGACGCCCCAGACAGGAGTCTCGTGTGATATCACCAATCACCCTCCTGTCCTCAATACCCCAGTGGATTATCGTCTCCAACCGTCGGTCCCGGGTAAATCCTTCCACTGCCACTCCACTGGCAGGCTTAACACACCACAGTGTTCTTCCGGGGGGACGACGTCACGACAGCTGCAGCAAACTTCACTGTATGGAGACTGGCTGCCTCGGGTAGACTGACTCCACCTTCAACACAGTGGTCCCAGGTCGGCTCTGTAAGCAGACACGTCATTAATAACCGGGACACTAATACACCACACTCACAGGCTCAGATACAAACGCCCGACATATCCACTCCCTAGATGGCGCTGTCGTCGGAGCACCACCTCACCAGAGGTCAGGAGCGGCGGTGTTGAGCGCTGAACCAGACTGGAAACTGGTCCTCGAGGCCAGTACACGCTGTCCTCACTAGGTGTCGTCGTTCGTTTGGCGGGGGTTTCGGGAGCTGACCCACAAATGGCGTGTTTGTCACTGCTCCAGGCACGGACGCTGGATCCGGGTTCGTAACAGAAGGGTTCAGGGTGAGGCCTAAAACTGCACCTTGCTCCTGGATTTTCCTGATGTCCTCCAGGAGGGAGTCTTGGGAACCAGCTAGGGTACCATCATCCAAGAACCAGATGTTAAGCTATATATATATATATATATATATATATATATATATATATATATATATATATATATATATATATATATATATATATATATATGTCGTACCTAGTAGACAGAACGCACTTCTCAGCCTACAATGCAAGGCCCGATTTGCCTAATAAGCCAAGTTTTCCTGAATTATTATATTTTCTCTAATTTTTGTCTTATGAAATGATAAAGCTACCCTTTTCATTGTGTATGAGGTCAATTTTTTTTATTGGAGTTAAAATTAACGTAGGTATATGTCCGAACCTAACCAACCCTACCTAACCTAACCTATCTTTATAGGTTAGGTTAGGTTAGGTAACCGAAAAAGTTAGGTTAGGTTAGGTTAGGTAGGTTAGGTAATCGAAAAACAATTAATTCATGAAAACTTGGCTTATTAGGGAAATCGGGCCTTCCATAGTAGGCTGAGAAGTGCGTTCTGGCTACTAGGTACGACATATATATATATAATATATATATATATAGAATAATATATATGTCGTACCTAGTAGCCAGAACTCACTTCTCAGCCTACTATGCAAGGCCCGATTTGCCTAATAAGCCTAGTTTTCATGAATTAATGTTTTTTCGCCTACCTAACCTACTTAACCTAACCTAACCTAACGTTTTCGGCTACCTAACCAAACCTAACCTATAAAGATTGGTTAGGTTAGGTTAGGTAGGGTTGGTTAGGTTGGGTCATATATCTACGTTAATTTGAACTCCAATAAAAAAAAATTGACCTCATACATAATGAAATGGGTTGCTTTATCATTTCATAAGAAAAAAATTAGAGAAAATATATTAATTTAGTAAAACTTGTCTTATTAGGCAAATCGGGCCTTGCATAGTAGGCTGAGAAGTGAGTTCTGGCTACTAGGTACGACATATATATATATATATATATATATATATATATATATATATATATATATATATATATATATATATATATATATATATATATATATATATATATATATATATATATATATATATGTCGTACCTAGTAGCCAGAACTCACTTTTTGGCCTACTATTCAAGGCCCGATTTGCCTAATAAGCCAAGTTTTCCTTAATTAATATATTTTTTCTAATTTTTTTCTTATGAAATGATAAAGCTACCTATTTCATTATGTATGAGGTCAATTTTATTTTATTGGAGTTAAAATTAACGTAGATATATGACCGAACCTAACCAACCCTACCTAACCTAACCTAACCTATCTTTATAGGTTAGGTTTGGTTAGGTAGCCGAAAAAGTTAGGTTAGGTCAGGTTAGGTAGGTTAGGTAGTCGAAAAACAATTAATTCATGAAAACTTGGCTTATTAGGCTAATCGGGCCTTGCATAGTAGGCTGAGAAGTGCGTTCTGGCTACTAGGTACGACATATATATATATATATATATATATATATATATATATATATATATATATATATATATATATATATGTCGTACCTAGTAGCCAGAACGCACTTCTCAGCCTACTATGCAAGGCCCGATTTCCCTAATAAGCCAAGTTTTCCTGAATTAATATATTTTCTCTAATTTTTTTCTTATGAAATGATAGAGCTACCCATTTCATTATGTATGTGGTCAATTTTTTTTTATTGGAGCTAAAAGTAACGTAGATATATGACAAAACCTAACCAACCCTACCTAACCTAACCTAACCTATCTTTATAGGTTAGGTTCGGTTAGGTAGCCGAAAAAGTTAGTTAGGTTAGGTTAGGTAGGTTAGGTAGTCGAAAAACAATTAATTCATGAAAATTTGGCTTATTAGGCAAATCGGGCCTTGCATAGTAGGCTGAGAAGTGCGTTCTGGCTACTAGGTACGACATATATATATATATATATATATATATATATATATATATATATATATATATATATATATATATATATATATATATATATATATATATATATATTTTTTTTTAAAGTTTGTGAGGGTACCACCTCTGGTGCCTATGTGGGGACCCATAGCCTCGGAGAAGAAAATAAAAAGTATTCAGAGAAGACCTTGTGGTTTCTCACTAAACACTAATATTATCTTCTCCTACCACCCCCATTCTTTTGTATGTACACATATATATTTACTTTATTTGAACTTTGTTACAAAAAAGAAGTTACATATGGGTTACAAAGATGGTTGTCATAGGTTGTCGAGTTCCTCCAGCTCCTCAGATGGCGGGCAGGAACCCTGGATACAGTGCGCATTTCCCCTCTGTATCGCCACACTGAGGCGCTGGAAAAGAAAGCTTGCAGCTCTCGGGTCCCTTGTTGTTTCAATGAGCCTAGAACCCAGTTCCTTCAAAAAACTGGTAGCACTTTTACCCCAGGCGCTGAGTGTCTGATGGGGACAAAATTGTAGTGGTGATCCAGTTCTCTATACTTACGGGATTTGGCTGCTTCCCTGTGGGTGGCAGCACCACCTGGTTGTGCAACACTGAGGTTAATGTAGGTGTTAGCCAGGGTTGATATGCACGTGTAGTCCCATACCAACTGCTTGCCATTCTTCCAGGGGTTCACTGTGATACCATCCGGGCGACCAATAAGAGCATCAGAGTTACGGGGCGTTAGGTAACGGGGCTCTCTTTCAGCTGGGCATCCAGCTGTGGTGAGGCTCCTCTTGATGATGTCGTTAACTTCACTGTGCCTCGAGTGCCATCCCCCTGTGCTTTGGCAGAGTAGGCCATGGTGGCCGTACCTGTCAGCCACCACCTCGCCGCAAATACACCTATATCTGGTGTGGATTGGGGCAGCAAGGCGGAGGGCCACAGCAATTCGGAGGGCGTGTGGTGTGAGACGCGTGCCAGTTGCCGACATTGGGGTTGCTAACAGGAAATCCCCTGCATGTGGTGCTGCTACTGCTGTGAGGCGAGCAATGTCGTGTTGTGTTGTTGCAGCACCCAGGCACTCTGCAGCAACTTGGTCTACAATGGGACCATCCCAGCTGGATTGCTTGTGGGCTTTTGGGGATGGTGGTTGAGGTGATTGGCCTGCACGAGAGGCCCACTCTGTGGCACAGCGTGTAATATTGGGATCATGTACACCTGCCAGCTGATGTAAGTGGGCAGGTAGAATTTCCTTCACAAGGTCGTCGGATGCTGATAAGGAGGACAGGAAGGCTGGAACAGCGATTTGCGTTGCTGTTCGAACTCCGAGGCCCCCAAGTCTCACGGGAAGAGAGGCTTGTTTCCACTGTAGGTTATCGAGAGAGAGGTTAAGGGCTTTTTCTAGCTTTGATTTCAGTAACCGGTCATACTCACTTAGTTTTTGGCTACTGTAAGATGGTGAACACCTCAGAAAGTAGGTTAACCTGGGGAGAGACAGACATCTGGTGATGAGGTAGAGTGCATCATGAGCATCAATATCCTCAATCCTCCCATCCATCCTCTTAAGGTCGGCGATTTTCTTATGAAGGACCTTATCGATGGCTTTCAACCCCAGGGGAGCTCCTAGGAGTGTGCTGTCTTCAGGTTTAGTTTTATGGATATTTGGCAGAAGACCCTCTATTCTCTCTACGATGCCCTGGTTGGAACATATTATTTCACATTTAGAAGGGTTCAGGGTGAGGCCTAAAACTGCACCTTGCTCCTGGATTTTCCTGATGTCCTCCAGGAGGGAGTCTTGGGAACCAGCTAGGGTACCATCATCCAAGAACCAGATGTTAAGCTATATATATATATATATATATATATATATATATATATATATATATATATATATATATATATATATGTATATATATATATATATGTCGTACCTAGTAGACAGAACGCACTTCTCAGCCTACAATGCAAGGCCCGATTTGCCTAATAAGCCAAGTTTTCCTGAATTAATATATTTTCTCTAATTTTTGTCTTATGAAATGATAAAGCTACCCTTTTCATTGTGTATGAGGTCAATTTTTTTTATTGGAGTTAAAATTAACGTAGGTATATGTCCGAACCTAACCAACCCTACCTAACCTAACCTATCTTTATAGGTTAGGTTAGGTTAGGTAACCGAAAAAGTTAGGTTAGGTTAGGTTAGGTAATCGAAAAACAATTAATTCATGAAAACTTGGCTTATTAGGGAAATCGGGCCTTGCATAGTAGGCTGAGAAGTGCGTTCTGGCTACTAGGTACGACATATATATATATAATATATAATATATATATATATAGAATAATATATATATATATATATATATGTATATATATATATATATATATATATATATATATATATATATATATATATATATATATATATATATATATATATATATATATATATATATATGTCGTACCTAGTAGCCAGAACGCACTTCTCAGCCTACTATGCAAGGCCCGATTTCCCTAATAAGCCAAGTTTTCATGAATTAATTGTTTTTAGACTACCTAACCTACCTAACCTAACCTAACCTAACTTTTTCGGCTACCTAACCTAACCTAACCTATAAAGATAGGTTATGTGAGGTTAGGTAGGGTTGGTTAGGTTCGCACATATATCTACGTTAATTTTAACTACAATAAAAAAAATTGACCTCATACATAATGAAATGGGTAGCTTTATCATTTCATAAGAAAAAAAATAGAGAAAATTTATTAATTCAGGAAAACTTGGCTTATTAGGCAAATCGAACCTTGCATAGTAGGCCGAGAAGTGCGTTCTGGCTACTAGGTACGACATATATATATATATGTATATATATATATATATATATATATATATATATATATATATATATATATAATATATATATATATATATATATATATATATATATATATATATATATATATATATATATATATATATATATATATATGCAAACAAGCCTGAATGGTCCCCAGGACTATATGCAACTAAAAACTCACACCCCAGAAGTGACTCGAACCCATACTGCGAGGAGCAATGCAACTGGTATGTACGGTATGCCTTAATCCGCTTGACCATCATGGCCGGACATAAGGAAGTGATAGCCGAAGTTATTTTAACCACTTCCTCGCCGGCACACGGATGGTAGTCTAGGGCATAGCATTTTATCAAGTAAATAAGTAATTTTCAAAAGAAGGCACCAAACCGAGAAGGCTATGTAGCACCATCAAATGCGCAAAATAATCAGAGGGCGCTAAATATCACCAAGGATGCCAATACGAGAACAAAAACGCATAAGGCGAACGATATCAAAAGTATCCAAGTCACCAAGAATTCTATTGAGGGACAGGTGACCTCGAGGGGCGGTCGGAAATCAAGACACACGCTCGTCCTGGAAGTCAGGACATTCAAGAAGGACATGCACGACCGTAAGAGGGACAATGCAACTAGGACAATAAGGAGCAGGGCGGCACTCCATCAAGTGACCATGGGTTAAGCGAGTATGGCCAATACGCAACCTCGCCAGAGCTGTTTCCCACCGCCGGTTATGGTGGAAGGAGGACGGCCACGAGGAAACACAACATTTTAGAGTATGTAGCTTGTTACAAGTAACAGACAACCGAGAAGCCTGCCAACGGGTAAGGACTGAGGAATGGATAACCGGGTAAAAGTCGGAATACGGAATGCCTTTATGAGAGATGGGACAAGAGTGGAATGCTTCCTTGGCGGCAGCATCCGCACGCTCATTTAAAGACACACCAATATGGCTGGGAACCAAACAAAACTCAACCGACTTAAATTTACTGTGAACAAGAAACAGCCAATGCTGGATCTCGACAACTACTGGATGAACCGGATTAAAGGACCCGAGAGCCATGAGGGCACTACGAGAGTCAACAACAACTACAAAGGAAGACTGACAACGAGAAAGCAGGAGACGAAGAGCATATAGAATAGCATAAAGTTCCGCTGTAAAGATGCTAGTCTCCGGAGGTAAGCGACACTTATAAGTGCGATCAGGAAAAACAACAGAGTAGCCAACACCGTCCGCCGAATTAGAAGACAGAAACAGAGCTGGAGTGAGAAGAAAAGTGCTCAAGGAAAAGGCGTTTTAGAACTGTAGGAGGGATAAAAGCTTTAGTGATACGGGTCAAGGAAGTACAAAACCGCGGAAGAGGGACTCTCCACGGGGGCAAAGAAGGAACAACACGAGGAGAAACATTAGAAATACGAACGGCAAGAGAATCCTGGAGGCGAGATAACCGGACAGAAAGAGGGAGGTGGTGAAGAGGAACAGGAACTGCAGGAGGGGCAAAAGTTAAAGCACGACAGAGGCGAGAGGAAGGATGTTGTAAGGACCGCGCAAGATAGCAAAGACAGTAGAGATCACGGTGGTCCTGGAGAGACAGGAAGCCAGTGTCAACATACAAGCTAAGGACGGGAGTCGAACGAAAGGCACCAGAACTGAGGCGCAACCCAGTATGGTGCAAAGCATCAAAACGGCGAAGAGTAGAAGGAGAAGCAGACGAGTAAGCAGGGCAACCATAATCGAGCTTAGACAGGACAAGAGAGGAATGTAAAGCAAGGAGAGTGCGCCTATCTGCCCCCCAAGAAGTATGGGACAAGACCCGAAGGAGGGTAAGGGCCTTAGAGCACTCAACACGGAGGTAAGAGATATGGGGAGACCAAGACAAACGAGTGTCAAGGAATAACCCCAAAAGCTTCGCGGAATCTTTGTATTCAAGGGGATGACCATAAAGTGACAAAGAGGGACGAAGAACAACCCGTTTCCGCGAAAAAGTCATGGCACAAGTCTTAGAAGTAGAGAACTTGAAGCCATGATCGGTGGCCCAAGACGACACGGCATCAATTGCAAGTTGAAGCCGGCGCTGAAGGAGAGGCGAATCATCACCCTGAGAGCAAAGGGTAAGATCATCGACATAGAGAGCGGAGAAAACACGAGAAAAAAGAGAGGAAAGAAGACCATTGAGGGCAACCAGAAAAAGAGTAGTGCTCAGAACACTACCCTGGGGCACACCTTCGTTTCCTGAAAAGAGGCAGAGAGAGCGGTACCAAGGCGCACCCGAAAGGAACTATGGGAGAGCAAGCTGCGGAGAAAGAGAGGGAGACGACCACGAAGGCCAAAAGAATGAAGTTGAGATAGAATATGATATCGCCAAGTGGTGTCGTAAGCCTTTTCCAGGTCAAAAAGGACAGCAACAACGGAGGTCTTCGCAGCAAAAGCAGTACGAATATTTTCGTACTGCTTTCGTAGTTTCGTTTCTCCAAGTTCACCAGGACATCTGTCGTGCTGCGGCACTTGCGGAAACCAAATTGAGAAGGGAAGAGGAGGTGATGGTGTTCCAGGAACCACATCAGACGAACGTTAACCATACGTTCAAAGAGTTTGCAGACACAACTTGTGAGAGCAACAAACCGAAAGTCCTTAGGGGAAGTACCCAGAGACCCCGGTTTGCGAACAGGGAGGACAACGGCATCGAGCCAGTCCTCAGGGACTGACGACGACTCCCAGATCCGATTATACAGACTCAGTAAATACTGAGACGTGCACGGAGGGAGATGGCGAAGCATCTCATAATGAATACCATCGGAGCCCGCCGCCATAGAACCGCAGAGGGCCAGGGCAGAACGAAGTTCAGAGAGAGAGAAGGGATCATTATAGGGAAGTTGAAGACGAGTGCAGAAATCTAAAGGACGAGACTCAAGGACAGGTTTTCGAAGAAGAAAAGATTGGGGAAGATGAAGACCAGAGCTAACAGAAGAAAAATGGGAACCCAGTACGGAAGCTACCTGCAACAGGTCCGCCACAAGAGTATCATGGAGGTGAAGGACCGGTGAAACATCGGCAACGAATTTACCCGCTATCTTGCGGATACGCTTCCAGATCTGGGCCAGAGGAGTTTCGGACGTAATTGTTGAGACATAAGATACCCAACATTCACGTTTAGCCGTACGGATGGCCCTACGGGCCACCGCACTCGCTTTCCGAAAGAAAAGAAAAGAATCGGTCGGCTGCCTACGGCGGTGCTTCTTCCAGGCTGCACGCTTACAGCGGACAGCCCGAGCACAGTCCGCATTCCACTAGGGAACGCACTTCCGTGGACCCCGAGAGGAAGAGCGAGGGATAGAGCGGAGGGCAGCGTTGAAGACAGTGTCATGAAAAAGGAGGAGAGCGCGAGAGAGAGGCAGAAGGGAGAGGTCAGAGAGAGTAGCACTGAGGGTAAATAGGGTCCAGTCCGCCTTAGCAAACTGCCACCTAGGGAAAGAGAGGGAAGGGCGAAAAGAGAAGAAGGAAACAAGGATGGGGAAATGATCACTTCCATGGAGGTCATCAAGAACCTGCCACGTGAAATCTAAGTAAAGAGAAGAAGAGCAGAGAGAAAGATCAAGACAAGAAAGGGTGCGAGTCCGAGAGTCCAAATGAGTGGGCTCACCAGAATTCAGAAGAGACAGGGAAGAAGAGAGGAGAAACGGCTCAAGAAGCCGACCCCGGGTATTCGTCAGAACGTCACCCCAAAGAGAATGACGACAATTGATATCACCCAGCAGGAGCACAGGCTCCGGCAAGGAGTCTAGGAGGTGTTTCAAATCAGGAAGAGAAAGCGGGACACTCGGGGGGAGATAAATGGAACAAACTGTGTACCATTTCCCCACAAAGATACGAGCAGCAGAACAATGGAGAGGCGAAGGAAAAAGTAAAGGAACCAAGGGAACATCAGCACGAATCAAAAGAGCAGGTGAATTAGAAGCCCCAGCAATGGCTGGCGGGGGGGAGAGAAAGGAATAGCCACGAAAACGACTAGGACGAGCACCAAGCATCAGCTCCTGGAGACAGACACAAAGGGGCGAAAACCGCGAAATCAGAAGTTGGAGTTCGAGGAAATTGGCGTAATAACCTCGAACGTTCTATTGAAGAATGGACAACGACGAGAAGAGAAAGGACAAAAACAGAGAACAAGGAAGAAACAAAGGCGAAAGAGCAACAGAGCACGTTAAAGAATATCAGGGTCGGGAACAGGGTCAGTAAAGTCAGGGTTAGGGGGCATGGGTAAACTGAGCAAAGACGGTGGGAAGGAAACAGGAGAACAGATCAGAGGTGGGCGGGCGGGGTCCGGAGGAGGAGGAGGAGGAGGAGGAAGAAGAGGAGACAACGGAAAGGAGCAGTCAAGGACAGCAGCAGGAAGAGGAGGGGTAGAAAGAGGGGAGCGTACCTCAGCAAGGGCAGCAACCGAGAGGGAAGCGGGGGCTAAAGAAACCTCCATAGCAGAAACAAGGGGGCGCAACCACCGAAATGGGAGGGAAAGGAGCGAGAGAGGCAGAAGTAGGGGCCGAGGAAGAAAACGAAACCTTCTTACCCGCCGGGGAGGAGGAAGGAGAGGAGCCAGGTTTACGCTTCTGACTTAAAGAGACAGGTGTCCCAGCAACCACGTACTTTGCAATGGATTCTAGCGTCTCAACAGGAGAAGCTGAACGAGAGCACACATGACGGCCGTTTGGAGAGCGATGGACATCAGCCCGCACCGACAGGCGGCGGGGAGAGTCAAGAGACGGAGGGAGACGAGGAAGAAGACACAGGAGACACAACAGACCAGGTAGAAAGAAGGGGAACCCCAGCAGAGGACCAGGAGGTGGATCCTTCAGGAGAGAACCCAAAGGAACAGAATAGGGGGGCAGTGGGCGTATCAGGGTCCAAGGCCCGGAAACGGTTGTGAGTCTGAGGAAGGCGGGAAGGACGAGGAGAGGAAGAGCACAACACGCGAGCATAAGAGATATTAGCATAAGGCGGGAGCCGGCGAACCTGGCGTCTCGCCTCAGGAAAAGATAAACGCTCCCGGTGCTTCAAGTTGAGGACGGCTGCCTCAAGCTTGTAATGGACACACACGCACGGGAGAAGGTAGGATGGGCCTCACCGGAGTTGAGGCAACGAGCCTGGGGAGAAGCGCACTCCGACTTAGAGTGACCTTCGCCACCACACAAAGGACAGAGAGAGACAGTCCCGGAGCAGCGGAGGGCACCATGCCCAAACCTCCAGCACTTGTTGCAGAGCCGAGGAGAAGGAATGTACTCCTGGACAGAGCACCTGGCACCAGCAAGAATGACAGAGGGTGGAAGGGTCCTACCATCAAAGGTAATATTCACAACACGCAAGCATAAGAGATATTAGCATAAGGCGGAAGCCGGCGAACCTGGCGTCTCGCCTCAGGAAAAGATAAACGCTCCCGGTGCTTCAAGTTGAGGACGGCTGCCTCAAGCTTGTAATGGACACACGCACGGGAGAAGGTAGGATGGGCCTCACCGCAGTTGAGGCAACGAGCCTGGGGAGAAGTGCACTCAGACTTAGAGTGACCTTCGCCACCACACAAAGGACAGAGAGAGACAGTCCCAGAGCAGCGGAGGGCACCATGCCCAAACCTCCAGTACTTGTTGCAGAGCCGAGGAGAAGGAATGTACTCCTGGACAGAGCACCTAGCACCAGCAAGAATGACAGAGGGTGGAAGGGTCCTACCATCAAAGGTAATATTCACAACCCGGAGGGGTAGACGGCGACTACCATGAGGGGGACGAGTAAACGTGTCCACCTGGAGAATAGAATGGCCCTGGGCAGCAAGGATATGTCGAATATCGTCGTGGCAGTCGCGCAGGTCCCGAACACCGGTCGCAACATGGGGCGGGAGCAGAATAGTGCCAACACTGGCATTCAACTGAGCGTTCTTCGAGACCCGAACAGGGGTCTCGCCAAAGCAGGATAAGGCAGCCAAGCGGGAAGCAGCATCCTGAGAAGGAGCAGCAACGACACGTGTACCGAGACGAGTGGGGTTGAAAGTAATGGAGGCATCCACGGAATCAACGAGATGTCGATGGAGGGAGAAATCGTCAGGAGGCGCAGAATCAAGAGGGAGATCAAAATATTTGGCCCACGAAGCGGGACCAAACAAGGCTTGATAGGTAGCAGAACTGGAAGGAATCGAGCGAGAGCGGCCGTGACGAGGACGGCGGTGAGAACCCCCAGAGAGAGAGGGGTTAAAAGGTGCAGTAGTTACAACTAGAGAAGGAGCCGCGCAAGGGGACGAGGTAGTCACCACTGGGGGCTTGGGGCTCGACCCAACCACAGAGGAGGGAGGAGAGCCAGGGGAAGGAGTCAGAGAGGCCAAAGGAGGAGCAAGGTCGGGGCCCAATGTAGCGGAGGCTACAGAGCCCGGTCTTCCAACACGGACTGACTCGGGGGCTTGGTCGCCCACCCCACGAGCCTGAGAAGGTAAACCAGAAACAGCCAAAACAGGGGTCATCATCATCATCATCACATCTTCAAGTCACTTGTGTTGTCCCGTCTTGAGTACTGTTCAGTACTCACTTCCCCCTTCAGAGCAGGAGAGATTGCTGAAATAGAGGGAATACAGAGAACATATATGGCACGCATAGATGCAATAAAGCACCTAAAGTATTGGGATCGTCTCAAAGCCCTCCAAATGTACTCACTAGAACGAAGACGAGAGAGATATCAAATAATATACACCTGGAAGATACTGGAGGGCCAAGTACCAAATCTACACAGTAAAATAACAACGTACTGGAGTAAACGATATGGAAGAAAATGTAGAATAGAACCAGTGAAGAGCAGAGGTGCCATAGGCACAATCAGAGAACAGTGTATAAACATCAGAGGTCCGCGGTTGTTCAACGTCCTCCCAGCAAGCATAAGAAATATTGCCGGAACAACCGTGGACATTTTCAAGAGGAAACTAGATTTATTCCTCGAAGGAGTGCCGGACCAACCGGTCAAGTGGATTAAGGCGTCTTGTACATACCAGTTGCGTTGCTCCTGGGAGTATGGGTTCGAGTCACTTCTGGGGTGTGAGTTTTCAGTTGCATATTGTCCTGGGGACCATTCAGGCTTGTTCGCATTTGTGTTCCTCATGTGTGCCCCAAAGAATGAGGTGATTTGGTAAAATGCTATGCCCAAGATTACTATCCGAGTGCCGGCTTTGGGGTGGTTCAAATAGCCTCGGCTATCACCTCATTTTGTCCGGTCGTGATGGTCAAGTGGATTAAGGCGTCTTGTACATACCAGTTGCGTTGCTCCTGGGAGTATGGGTTCGAGTCACTTCTGGGGTGTGAGTTTTCAGTTGCATATTGTCCTGGGGACCATTCAGGCTTGTTCGCATTTGTGTTTCTCACGTGTGCCCCAAAGAATGAGGTGATTTGGTAAAATGCTATGCCCAAGATTACTATCCGAGTGCCGGCGGTGGGGTGGTTCAAATAGCCTCGGCTATCACCTCATTTTGTCCGGTCGTGATGGTCAAGTGGATTTAGGCGTCTTGTACATACCAGTTGCGTTGCTCCTGGGAGTATGGGTTCGAGTCACTTCTGGGGTGTGAGTTTTCAGTTGCATATTGTCCTGGGGACCATTCAGGCTTGTTCGCATATATATATATATATATATATATATATATATATATATATATATATATATATATATATATATATATATATATATATATATATATAACTGAAAACTCACACCCCAGAAGTGACTCGAACCCATACTCCCAGATGCCACGCAACTGGTATGTACAAGACGCCTTAATCCACTTGACCATCACGACCGGACATAATGAGGTGATAGCCGAGGCTATTTGAACCACCCCACCGCCGGCACTCGGATAGTAATCTTGGGCATAGCATTTTACCAAATCACCTCATTCTTTGGGGCACATGTGAGGAACACAAATGCGAACAAGCCTGAATGGTCCCCAGGACAATATGCAACTGAAAACTCACACCCCAAAAGTGACTCGAACCCATACTCCCAGATGCCACGCAACTGGTATGTACAAGACGCCTTAATCCACTTGACCATCACGACCGGACATAATGAGGTGATAGCCGAGGCTATTTGAACCACCCCACCGCCGGCACTCGGATAGTAATCTTGGGCATAGCATTTTACCAAATCACCTCATTCTTTGGGGCACACGTGAGGAACACAAATGCGAACAAGCCTGAATGGTCCCCAGGACAATATGCAACTGAAAACTCACACCCCAGAAGTGACTCGAACCCATACTCCCAGATGCCACGCAACTGGTATGTACAAGACGCCTTAATCCACTTGACCATCACGACCGGACATAATGAGGTGATAGCCGAGGCTATTTGAACCACCCCACCGCCGGCACTCGGATAGTAATCTTGGGCATAGCATTTTACCAAATCACCTCATTCTTTGGGGCACACGTGAGGAACACAAATGCGAACAAGCCTGAATGGTCCCCAGGACAATATGCAACTGAAAACTCACACCCCAGAAGTGACTCGAACCCATACTCCCAGATGCCACGCAACTGGTATGTACAAGACGCCTTAATCCACTTGACCATCACGACCGGACATAATGAGGTGATAGCCGAGGCTATTTGAACCACCCCACCGCCGGCACTCGGATAGTAATCTTGGGCATAGCATTTTACCAAATCACCTCATTCTTTGGGGCACACGTGAGGAACACAAATGCGAACAAGCCTGAATGGTCCCCAGGACAATATGCAACTGAAAACTCACACCCCAGAAGTGACTCGAACCCATACTCCCAGATGCCACGCAACTGGTATGTACAAGACGCCTTAATCCACTTGACCATCACGACCGGACATAATGAGGTGATAGCCGAGGCTATTTGAACCACCCCACCGCCGGCACTCGGATAGTAATCTTGGGCATAGCATTTTACCAAATCACCTCATTCTTTGGGGCACACGTGAGGAACACAAGTGGATTAAGGCGTCTTGTACATACCAGTTGCGTGGCATCTGGGAGCATGGGTTCGAGTCACTTCTGGGGTGTGAGTTTTCAGTTGCATATTGTCCTGGGGACCATTCAGGCTTGTTCGCATTTGTGTTCCTCACGTGTGCCCCAAAGAATGAGGTGATTTGGTAAAATGCTATGCCCAAGATTACTATCCGAGTGCCGGCGGTGGGGTGGTTCAAATAGCCTCGGCTATCACCTCATTATGTCCGGTCGTGATGGTCAAGTGGATTAAGGCGTCTTGTACATACCAGTTGCGTGGCATCTGGGAGTATGGGTTCGAGTCACTTCTGGGGTGTGAGTTTTCAGTTGCATATTGTCCTGGGGTCCATTCAGGCTTGTTCGCATTTGTGTTCCTCACGTGTGCCCCAAAGAATGAGGTGATTTGGTAAAATGCTATGCCCAAGATTACTATCCGAGTGCCGGCGGTGGGGTGGTTCAAATAGCCTCGGCTATCACCTCATTATGTCCGGTCGTGATGGTCAAGTGGATTAAGGCGTCTTGTACATACCAGTTGCGTGGCATCTGGGAGTATGGGTTCGAGTCACTTCTGGGGTGTGAGTTTTCAGTTGCATATTGTCCTGGGGACCATTCAGGCTTGTTCGCATTTGTGTTCCTCACGTGTGCCCCAAAGAATGAGGTGATTTGGTAAAATGCTATGCCCAAGATTACTATCCGAGTGCCGGCGGTGGGATGGTTCAAATAGCCTCGGCTATCACCTCATTATGTCCGGTCGTGATGGTCAAGTGGATTAAGGCGTCTTGTACATACCAGTTGCGTGGCATCTGGGAGTATGGGTTCGAGTCACTTCTGGGGTGTGAGTTTTCAGTTGCATATTGTCCTGGGGACCATTCAGGCTTGTTCGCATTTGTGTTCCTCACGTGTGCCCCAAAGAATGAGGTGATTTGGTAAAATGCTATGCCCAAGATTACTATCCGAGTGCCGGCGGTGGGGTGGTTCAAATAGCCTCGGCTATCACCTCATTATGTCCGGTCGTGATGGTCAAGTGGATTAAGGCGTCTTGTACATACCAGTTGCGTGGCATCTGGGAGTATGGGTTCGAGTCACTTCTGGGGTGTGAGTTTTCAGTTGCATATTGTCCTGGGGACCATTCAGGCTTGTTCGCATATATATATATATATATATATATATATATATATATATATATATATATATATATATATATATATATATATATATATATATATATATATTTATATATAAAGCTAACCTAATCTATAGTCAGCTCTTGATCAGGGGGCCATACGGACCCACTCACCCCTTACACCTTCTCCCACATGCAGACGATGAGTCACAATACCCTGGCTTGAAGATATGAGAACTGAACCACACTCCAGAAGATCGACTTGATAATGCTCCTGGACGGACTGAAACGTCGTCGTCTCCTCATCTTCTGGTGTGTGGTTTAGTTCCCATACCTTTTCCCACCCCCGGAGTGGGATGGATGAGCCTCATCCATTCAACCCCCAATAACACCACCCACTGGAGAAGGATTAATGAAACTCATCAACTCCAATAACACATCAGCTTCTTCCTTCTTTTTCGGGATCACCACCTTTATTCCCCACTCCTCTCCTTCTTCTCCAATCACACAACAGGTCAATTTATCAGACCCGACCCCGTCTTCTTCATCCCCAATCTCACATGCCATATTACATCATCAGTTCGGCCGCCCAGCAACTGCACCAAGTGCCACTTCAAACCCATTCCAATCAAGCTATCTTTTCCATCGATAAGCTCTGATAATAAGATAAGGGGTCACTATTAACTATTAACTCTGACTCACACTAATAACTCACTATTAACTCACATCATCAAGAAAATTAGAATACTTATTTACGAGATGACGAAGACATTTTAATTTTGGCAATGTCGTTGTCCAGGACAAGCCATGTTTACGGTGATATTTTGGTTTTTAAAAAGTCGTCGCCTACGAGCATTTATTTAAAGACTATGTTTTGGAAAAGTCTTCGTCCGGCGATGTCCTTTTAACTACGAATTGTTAAGAATTCGCTCAGGTCCTGCCGTTTTAAGACGATATTTTGGTTTTGAAAAAGTCATGGTCCTAACATTCACTGAAGAAATTGTGAAAAAGTCGTCACTCAGGCATGGTCCTTTTAATGGCTATATTTTCAAACTAGTCATGGGATACCCATTTTAACGACGATATGAAAAAGTCGACGTTTTAGGAGAGCTGTGTAGACTGAGAGTCAGAGAGAGCAAAACACAGAGAGAGAGAGAGATACATGCCAATCCCAAGCCGTCCATGAAGAGCATGAACGCAACCAAAATTAATGAAATATGCGTACTGCTACCCCCAAGCATCTGCTCTTCAACATCGAACAGACGATTTGACAGTCATTTCTATATATCTATTCTACAGAGATGGCACCCGGCGTTGCCGAGTCTATCTGTCTGACTCCCATCTATCTATCCATGTATCCAAACATTTATCCATCAATCTATGCATCTATCTTTCCGTCTGTCTATCTATCAATTTACCTATCTGTCTCTTTCTCTGACTTAGCCTCTCGCTTTGTCTATCTGTTTATTTCTCTGTCTCTCACGGAGTGTCTCTGTGTCAGTCTTTTTCTTTGTGTGTTTGTCTCTCTCTCTCTCTCTTCTATAAAAATATAACTCTAATGTATCGGCGGTCGCCAGTGAGAGCTCAGTGGTGATAATACTAAAAAAAATGATCACCTCCTACTCTGATAACGCACCGTGGCTTGAGATTGTTCTGAAGCTATTGAAGAATTGTCTGTGTCATGCTGATATGTCTAACCTACTTCATATATATGTCTAAGTTATTAATGGTAGGTTAGACATATATATATATGAATGAGATTGGGTGGATACAACTAGAAGGTGCCTCGTATGGGGCCAATAGACCTTCTGTAGATACCTTCATTCTTATGCTTTTATGATATGAGCAAATTATTTATAGCAGGAATTTTTTTTTATTTTCCCGAGATCAGTGAATATAATGGTGAATAATACTATATGATTTTTTTTAAATTTGCTTTGAAAATATTTAGCAGGAGAGCTGGAGGGCAGTGGCAAAAATAGTCACGGATATCAGAATGTTTCACTTGCACGCTGTTCCATTTTTTAAATCTGGCGACCCCGACCATCATATGATCATCCCATACCCCAGACTATTCTCTCTGCCAATTTGGGTGAGGCTAGACCAAACTGCATGGCCTCCAACTCTGAACAGACAGACAGACATTCCCGCCTATAGCATAGACTAGGGGAATACCCGTCGTTGCCTGGGTCTGCTTGTCTCCCATCTGTCCATCTCTCTATCCATCCATCTGTCTCTCTGTTTACCTGTCCATTCAGCTATCTATCCATCCGTATATTCCTCAATCTATCTATCAATCCAACCATGTATGTATCCACCTATCCATCCATCTATTTTCCCATCTATCTGTCCATCTAGTTGTCGGAATATCTATCCATCTATCTATCCAACTCCTAAAATAATACATTTATTTAAAAATCTATATATTCATCTCTCCATCCATCTACCTATCCAACCATCCATATATTCATCTTTTATCCATATATCAATCTATCCATCCTTCTACCCATAATCTACCTATCCATTTCTCTGTCCATCTCTCCATCCATCTGTATATTTCCATCCATCTATCTATCCTTCCATCTGTCCATTTTTCAATATATCTTTCCAGCTATCTATCAATTTATCTTTCTATCAATCCAACTTTGCCGCCATCTATCAATCAATCAATCTGTTCATCTAGCCGTCTATCCATCAATTTATCTATCCAACTTTCCATCTATCTATCTGTCCATTTAGTTTTCTATCCATCTAGCTTCTATTCATCTATCCATCTAGCTCTCCATCATCTAGCTATGTATCTGTAGTGTAATAATTCGTAGTCACAAATATGGTATTGACTTAAATGAATAATTAAACAAGTCAAATAGGTGTTACAGCCAAGTATACCAATTAACACAAACACTTAAGCAAAAGCTCCCGCTGAGAGACCCCCCATTTAATGTGACGCTATACTGTACTGAAGTCGTACGGACAAATGGAATGTCCCATACACACTAAAATAAAGTAAACAAAATCCGCATTGGCCTTTGCAGTGTGAGAATTGGGCAAGAATGAAAGTAATTCTCGGACAAAAAATATATAAAAAATTTACTCTAAAATAAAGATAAACAAATAACATCTGAATTACAAATAAAATTGACTTACCTGGTTTGGGAGGAGGACTATGTCGATGACCGGGCCGCGGCGAATTTGAGCCCCGAAATTTACAAATAAAATCTTCTGGCACATGTCACTGCAACATCGTTGCAAATTTGTATAATCTTTTATTTATATATATGAGCTTTGTTGTTGATTGAGGATTGACGATGGAGCCTGGGTGGCTCAGCCTGCCTGGGTTAAATTGACCTGACCTGACCTAGCCTGTCCTAACTTGGCTTAAACAAGCGTCTAGAAACACTTTGCTTGTCATTCTCCTTGGTGTATGGTTAGTTATTGGAGACGGAAGACCAACAAGAAGTGTTGAAGACAGGTAATAAAGTCCCAATATACAGATAGGGCGACAGGCAACAGGCACTGAACTACAGGCCAGTGTCCCTAAATTGTATATCATGCAAGGTGATGGAGAAGATCGTAAGAAAAACCTAGTAGCACATCTGGAGAGAAGGGACTTCGTGACACATACCAACATGGGTTCAGGGATGGTTAATCTTGCCTCACAGGTTTAATAGAATTTTACGACAAGGTGATAAAGATTAAGCAAAAAAGAGAAGGGTGGGCAGACTGCATTTTCTTGGACTGTCAAAAATCCTTTGACACAGTACCTTATAAGAGGCTGGTGCATATGTTGGACAAACAGGCAAGAGTAACTGGTAGGGTGCTGCAGTGGACAAGGGAGTACTTAAGCAATAGAAAGCAGAGAGTTACTGTTAGGGTTGAGACTTCAGAATGGCGTGAAGTCACTAGCCACAGGGTTTTGTACTCGGACCCATCCTGTTTCTGATACATGTTAAGGATCTTTCAGAGGGTATAGACTAATTCCTTTCAATGTGTCCTCGTGTGGCCCTTTGAGTCCTCGTGTTGCCCCGTGTGTCTTCGTATGGCGCTGAGTATCCTTGCATAGCCCCGTGTGTGTATTCGCGTGTCCTCGTGTAGCCCCGTGTGTCCTCGCATGGCCCCGTGTGTCCTCGCGTGTCTCCTTGTATCCTCGCGCGTCCCCTTATGTCCTCGCACGGCCCTTTTGTCCTCGCGTGTCCCCTTTTGACCTCGCGTGTCCCCTTGTGTCCTCGCGTGTCCCCTTGTGACCTAGCATGTCCCGTTGTGTCCTTGCGCGTCCCCTTGTGTCCTCGCTTGTCCCTTTGTGTCCTCGCGTGGCCCAGTGTGTCCTCGCGTGACTCCGTGTGTCCTCGCGTGTCTCCATGTGTCCTCGCATTGCCCCTTGTGTCCTCGCGTGTCCGCGTGTGTCCTCCCATGGCCCTCGTGTGTCCTCGCGTGTCCCTTTTGTGTCCTCGTGTGTCCCCTTGTGTCCTCGCATGGGCCCGTGTGTCCTCGCGTGGCCCCGTGTGTCCTCGCATGACACCGTGTTTCTTCGTGTGGCCCCTTGTGTCCTCGCATGGCCCCGTGAGTCCTCGCAAGGCTCCGTGTGTCCTCGTGTGGCAGCGTGTGTCCTCGCGTGGCCCCTTGAGTCCTGGCGTGACCCAGTGTGTCTTCGTGTGGCCTCTTGTGTCCTTGCATGGCCCCGTGTTTCTTCGTGTGGGCCCTTGTGTCCTCGCATGGCCCCGTGTGTACTCGCATGGCCCCGTGTGTACTCGCATGGCCCCGTGTGTACTCGCATGGCCCCGTGTGTCCTTGCGTGGATCCATTTGTCCTCGTGTAGCCCTGTGTGTCCTCGCGTGTCTTTTTGTGTCCTCGCGTGGCCCCATGTGACCTCGCATGGCCCTGTGTGTCCTCGCAAGTCTCTGCGTGTCCTCGCATGGTCCCATGTGTCCTTGAGTGGCCCCGTGTGTCCTCGCGTGGCCCCTTGTGTCCTCGCATGGCTCCTTGAATCCTCGTGTAACCCCTTGTATCCACGCATCTCATGGCACTGTGTGTCCTCGCATGTCCCTGTGTGTCCTCGCGTGGTCCCATGTGTTCTTGCATGGTTCCGTGTGTCCTCGCGTGGTCCCGTGTGTCCTCGCATGGCTCCTTGCGTCCTCGCATGGCTCCTTGAATCTTCGCGTGGCCCCTTGTATCCACGCATCTTATGGCCCCGTGTGTCCTCGCGTGGTCCCGTGTATCCTTGCAAGGCCCCGAGTATCCTCGAATGGCCCTGTGTGTCCTCATGCAGCCACGTGTGTTCTCGTGTGGCAACGTGTGTCTTCCCGTGTCCCCTTGTGTCCTCGCGTGACCCCTTGTGCCCTCGCATGTCCTCCTTGTGTCCTCGCGAGTCCCTTTGTGTCCTCTTGTGTCCTCGCGTTTCCCCTTGTGTCCTTGCGTGTCCCCGTGTGACCTCGCATGGTCCCGTGTGTCTTCGCGTGTCCTCTTGTGTCCTCGTGTGTCCCCTTGTGTCCTCGCGTGTTCCCTTGTGTCCTCGCATGACCCCATGTGTCCTCGCGTGTCCCGTTGTGTCCTCGCGTGTCACCTTGTGTCTTCACTTGTCCCCTTGTGTCCTCGCGTGTCCCCTTGTGTCCTCGCGTGTCCCCGTGTGTCCTCGCGTGTCCCCTTGTGTCCTCGCGTGTCCCCGTGTGTCCTCGCATGACCCTGTGTGTCTTCGTGTGGTCCCATGTGTCCTCGCATGGCCTTGTGTATCCTTGTGGGGGCACATGCAGTAAGGGACACAGGTGAAAATTGAGTGCCCAAATGAGCCACAGAGATATTAGAAAGAACTTTTTTAGTGTCAGAGTGGTGGACAAATGGAATGCATTAGGAAGTGATGTGGTGGAGGCTGACTCCATACACAGTTTCAAGTGTAGATATGATATAGCCCAATAGGCTCAGGAACCTGTACACCAGTTGATTGACAGTTGAGAGGCGGGACCAAAGAGCCAGAGCTCAACCTCGCCAGCACAAATAGGTGAGTACAATTGGTGAGCACACACACACACACACACACACACACACACACACACACACACACACACACACACACACGTAATGTAATGAAGATAGGGGTAGGAAGCAGGAGGCCAGATACAAGGTATCATTTGGGAGATGAGATACTTCAAGAGTCAGAGAGAGAGAGAAAGACCTGGGGGTTGATATCACGCCAGACCTGTCCCCTGAAGCTCATATCAAGAGGATAACATCAGAGGCATATGCCAGGTTGGCTAACATAAGAACGGCCTTTAGAAACTTGTGTAAGGAATCTTTCAGAACATTATATACCACATATGTCAGACCAATCCTAGAGTATGCGGCTCCAGCATGGAGTCCATATCTAGTCAAGCATAAGACTAAACTGGAAAAGGTTCTAAGGTTTGCCACCAGACTAGTACCCGAGCAGAGAGGTATGAGCTATGAGGAGAGACTACGGGAATTAAACCTCACTTCGTTGGAAGATAGAAGAGTTAGGGGGGACATGATCACCACATTCAAGATTCTCAAGGGAATCGACAGGGTTGATAAAGACAGGCTATTTAACACAAGGGGAACACGCACTAGGGGACACAGGTGGAAACTGAGTGCCCAAATGAGCCACAGAGATATTAGAAAGAACTTTTTTATTATCAGAGTGGTTGACAAATAGAATGCATTAGGAAGTAATGTGGTGGAGGCTGACTCCATACACAGTTTCAAGTGTAGATATTGTGGAAAAACCTCCAGGCAGCTATTTTCTTTTTTAAATTGACTTTAATAAGATAAAGTTCTGTCTTATTTATTTTCTTAGTAAGAATTAATTGAGTGAACTGTATGTACTTGATTAAACTGCCTGAAATTATCTCACATACTGTTGGGGGGACAATTTGTAGCTTAAACCACTTTGAGATGGCTCCTTCTTAAACTACCAATTGTTTACCCTTGATTATAATTATTATACCACATATGGTGGTCCACCTTATTATTATATCATACCACATATGGTGGTCTAATCTACTAGTAATAATTACTAATTATGAATACTAATACTACTAT
Source organism: Procambarus clarkii (assembly GCF_040958095.1). Lineage (NCBI taxonomy): Eukaryota > Metazoa > Arthropoda > Malacostraca > Decapoda > Cambaridae > Procambarus > Procambarus clarkii. Next base: position 11,242,091 of record NC_091165.1, read on the forward strand.
AACAAAAGAGGGCTTAGCTGTTCCTGTAGTAGGGGCCTGCTAAGGCTGTGTAATGTAGTATCAAGATGGGTGTGGCCCTGTGCCTCTTTGTAATGGCGGCTGGTGGGAGGTCTACAAGGTTTGGCATCCAGCTAGGTACATTATGTGTAAAGTTCAACTATACTCAGCTTCTTGCTGCTCCAAGTCACAATTTACCTGTATGGGATACAAGGAGTTAATAACAGTTCCCTAAATATATCTAATACAGGTGTGACATGGTATATGAGGGTGTAATCTGGGGTACACTTACTTCGTTGTTGGGTTTTTCCTATATTATAACCGCCTACCCCATTGAATCAAAAATGTGCACAAAATTGATATACAATACTTGGTAAGACGGATACAGTCGTTGCTGTGATGTTGATAGGCTGTGTTGCTGGTTGTTGACACATAATTTGGGTGGGTGTCTAGTTAAATTTAAATACAAGACTGTTGTATAAACAATATTAAATATTGTCAATATACGTGTTGTCTATGACGTCATGGGATCTCCCATTTTCTTTCCTGAAGGGAAAACGAAAAAAGGGATACTATGTTATGTGTGTGTGTGTCGGATTCCGACATAATTCCGGTGGGGGGGAGGAAGAACACGGGTCGAAGTCCCGGTAAGGACTGCGATCACTTTATTCTTCTCCTTCAGAATTATAGTGCTGCTTTAATTTGAGTTTACATTGTTGTGCAGCAGTCCTTTGGGGACATATGTCCCGTACTGGCGTATCGGGTGCTGGAAGTCGTTGCACGTCTTCTTTTCTGGCCAGTTCTAAAGGAACTAATTTCTCTAAAGTTTTGAGAGTAGTGTTGCCTCAGCATTTAACTTTCACTATTCTCAAGATGCCCTGGCTGTCTGGATGAACAGAGACTATTTGACCTATAGGCCACACTGAGCGTGGTCAATCACTATCCACCAGAACTATGTCACCAGGGTTCAAGTTAATTCTGTTATAGGGATTGTTTGCCCCGTAATGATACTCCCTCAGAGCTGTAAAGTATTCACGAGTCCATACGTCATTCCACCGACTTATCACCCTTGATAGATGTTTGAAACGTTGAACCAAATCACTCTCTTTGACATATGAAGGATTCTCTGGTTCCTCGTCCGTAAGGGACACGAGTGTTTTGAGAGGTCTCCCATACATCAGATGAGCTGGACTTAATGGTTCACGCTGCAAAACATCATCAGAGAGTCGGCTATTAACTCGTGCTTCTATCTCTATGATTACTGTTTGAAGCTCCTGTAGGTCAATCCTTTGGCGGTGTAGGGTTTTCCGTAGGGAACGTTTCACCGTACCAATCATGCGTTCATAGAAGCCTCCATGCCATGGTGCTCTGGGAGGTATGAATTTCCAATGGCACTGCCGTTGAGTTAGGGCCGTGCGTACCTTTGGGTGCGTCCAGATTTTCCTCAGACATGCTTCTCCTGCCACTAAGTTGGACCCATTGTCTGAGATCATTAACTTAGGACAAGATCTACGTGAAGCAAACCTGCGGAAAGCCTGGGAAGAATGCTTCGGCACTCATATCGGGAGTCACTTCTAGATGGACTGCCCTTGTTATGGCACAAGTAAAAAGACAGATATAGGCTTTTACTGGTTTCTTGTCTTTAGTGCCTGTTAGTGTTAGTGCTCCTGTGAAATCTATTCATGTTGTCTCAAAGGGACGAATATGTACGACTCGTTCCTTCGGAAGTGGAGGAGGGCCAGGATATGGACACACTCTGGCATCGTATCTCCGGCAAATAACACAGGAATTGGTTATTGATTTTACTGCCTGCCTACCTTGGGGTAGCCAGTACTGTTGTCTTAAGTCCGTGAGAGTATCTAATACCCCACCATGCAGAGTGCAGTATTTGTGTATATGTAACACAATTAGTTTGCTTACTATGTGGTGACGAGGGAGCAATATTGAATTTTTTGTTTCCAGATCTATGTCAGCATGCTGTAAGCGTCCTCCGCATCTTATCAAGTTATAATTGTCAGTGTCTAACCAGAGACCCAGATCATGTTGTAGCTTCTTAGGAACATTGTTAAATTCTGTTCCGAATGTGTCGGTCTGAGCTCTTTTGACCCAGTACCTTAGGGCACTAGGGAATTTATGCTTGATTCCTATTTTCTTTAGAAAATCAAACACTACTTGGGTGACACCTATAAGTTTGTTCAGTTCAGAGTACCGAGCAGGATCAATTACCAAAGTCAGAGGTAGTTCCGGGTTCTCAGTGGGAACAGTGACATTGGTCACAATGACTTGTGGCTTTTGTTTAGGCCACTGATCGCTGATTAGCCACTGAGGTCTATTGAATCACATCTCTGCCTTGTTAATTGCCGTAAAGTCAGGCCTCGGGAGAAATAGTCAGCTGGATTCTCTTTAGTAGGTACATATCTTAGTTTATACCCTGCTGACAACTCTCGTATTTCCTTAACGTGGTTACTCACGTAAGGATTCTTACTGTTATTGTTTTTAACCCACTGTAGCACTGCCTCATTATCTGACCATACTACTGTTTCTTTAAAGTGAATGTGGCTTAAGGCCTTAATCAGATAATGAGCCAATCTTACACCTAGCAGTAAGGCTGTTAATTCCAGTTGTGGCAGTGATCTTTTCTTTAAAGGTGCCACTCTGGCCTTTGATGTGAGCAAATTGGCTTGCCTATTTGAGACCAGGTAAGCTACTGTACCATAAGCCTTTCCTGAGGCACCACAAAATACATGTACCTTAATTGGTTCTTTTTCATTTACTATTGTGTTCCTAGGGAACTTGACAGACTCTAAGATACTTAAATCTTTCACTAACCCTTGCCATTTTTCTTGTAGGGCAGGTGTTAGAAGATCATCCCAGCCTATCTTTTGTTGCCAACATTCTTGTATTAACTTCTTCCCATTAATTAGTATTGGACTTAATAGTCCTAATGGGTCGAAGGGTTTGCTGACTTGTGATAGCAATTTTCTCATTGTTAAGTTAGTGGCATCTGTCTCCAATGACTTGATTGTCAGCTGATCGGTTGTCGTGTTCCATTCGACACCTAGTACCTTTGTTATCTCGGGTACTTGGTAGTCGGGAAATTCAGTTGCGATCAGTTGATTTAATTTGTCATTGTTAGAGACCCAAGACTGGAGAGGCATATTGGCTCCCATTAATTCTCGATTGGCCTCATGGTATATGTCCAACAGTTTACTCTCACTGTTGGTTGTTCCTTGAAAATTATCCACATACAGGTTTTTGCTAATTTCCGTCTTGTTCGTGCTATTGGACTTCTTCAAGTGCGTATCCAAGGTAGCTTGGAGCAGAAAGAGTGATGAGGTGGCGCCGAACAAGACTGACGCAAACCGGTAAGTGATTAATTCACTGTTCGGATCGTTAGGATCCTTGATCCATAGGAACTTTGTGTAGTTCCGGTCCTCTTCTTGAAGACCTACCCTAAGGAATGCCTTGATAATGTCGGCCGTATATGCATAAGTCCCTATACGAAACTTTAACAGCACGTCGTAAAGCCTTTGTGTCAGGCTAGGGCCAGTTTGAAGGCAGTCATTTAACGAAACACTACTCTGCCCCTTTTTAGCACTGCAATTAAATACTATTCGTAGTGGGGTAGTAGCAGAATTCTTCTGTACAGGGTGATGTGGCAGGTAGTGTCCTTTCTTTGGGTTATCATTAGTTACAACTTCGATAAATTTGTCATCGAGCTGCTTTTGTATTATTTCATGGTACAACTTCAAGTTCTTAGGTTGTCTTTGTAAACGCAACACCTGTGATCTTAATTGGTTTTGTGCCATAAAATGGTTGACGGGTAGCTGAGGGTGATTCAGCTTCCATGGTAACCTGACCCAGTATTGATTATCTCTATAGATAACTGAGTCCAGGTATTGTTTGTAAGTCCAGTCATCATCTGGGCTAGGTTGTTCAGGGACAATGCCGAGAGTTGCCAGGTCCCATAACTTATGTACAGGGGGATCAAGCTCATCCTCAGACATGTCTCTGAGTTGCAGTGGAGACTGTTCTCCTATTCATGCAACCATTACTGTGTTGGCATGTTGGTGGTCTACAGGTGCGGGTTGTTTTACCCGTAATACTGGGCCTGTTAGTAAATAGCCACCTGCAGATGGTAACACGTTCATAACGTGGTTACCTTCCTTTCCTTTGATGAACTTATGGTAGACATCTGACCCCCATAAGGATTCCAATATTGGAAAGGTTGTCCAATGTAATTTTATCAGCCAAAGGAACTCCCTTTTCTTCCAGGAATTTGGCTGTTGTTCCTAGACAATCTACATACAGATCTGTTGGGAATCTATCTACGACCAGTGCTTGTACCTTTCGTACATAACCTCCTAATCATACTTTGGGTCGTACTACCCTGAAAGCTCGGGCTCCTGAGTCAGTCAGGAATCCTGCTATGTTTATTCATGTCTCCTTTACAGGTGTAAGTTTCAGTGTATCTACCAATTCCTTTGATATAAAGGTCAGTTGGGACCCTTGATCAAATAATCCACGTACAGTGGCCTTGTTCTCTCCATTTCTAATGATCAATCGTGCAGTAGGTAGAGCTGATTTATGATTTGACCTTGTTGAGAAGACACTTATGTCAGGTAACACAGTACAAAGCTGTACTGAAGTGGTAATTCCTTCCTCCTCCTTTGGTTTGGCAGACCTTGTTCTTGACTCCCCACAAAGTGCTGTATGGTGTTGACCCTTATGGCACCCATTGCAGGTGCGTAATTGAGATGTACAGGTGTCGGGATTATGTGCCCTTATACACTTGGTACATCTATTTAACTCCTTGAGTCGTTTTATGCGTGTAGCACAATCAGGGTAAAGTTTGCAATAGTATATGGAATGTGATTGTCCACAGAACACACATGGTCTCCAGACGTTAACAGCATCTTGAGGAGTCACCGGTTTGGGTAATTCGTTAACTGTAGGTTTGGAGGGACCAACTGCGTATGTGCCCACTCTGCCTTGTGTCCTTTTTGTGGAGGGGGAAGTTGTTTTAGCTTTGTTTGGAGTGCTGTTTGTACTCTGTTGTTTACTGTTAGTAGTAGACGAAGGTTTAGATGTTGCTTTTCCATCTGGGTTAACTCTTTGTCGTTCTATGATGGTGTGCAACCATTCTTTTATCTCTGTTACTGTTAATGATGACTTACTGTAGAGTACAAACAACTTATCCAGTATGTCATTGGGTATTTTGTGTGTCATATGGACTTGTATTATCCAGTCTGACTCAACCAAGTTCACTTTATTTTTAAGTGCCTTGAGCAAGGACTCTAGCTCCAATCTGAAGGCTTGGAGTGAGACTGCTGTATTATTTGGAGGTTTAATCTCTAACAGTTTCTGTGTTAGAATTCTGATGGTGCTTTCTGGTTTAGCGTAATTATCTTTCAGGAGCTGTACGGCATTGTCATAATCGTCATCTGTGTGATTCAGATTACAGACCACCTGAAATGCTTCATCTTTCAAGACACTCTGTAAATACGTAAACTTTGTCGTCTTTGGTACATTGGCATTAGAATCCACAGAATCGACAAATTTGCTCCAGAAACCGTCCCAACTCTCGTCCTCTGTACCAGAAAAAGTTGGGAGACTGAGTGATGGCAATTTGACTTCTGGTGCTGTCAGGTTCTGGGTAGTTGTGGCTGCAATATTGGTACTGGCCTTATGGGCGTATATCATATCATCAAAGTGTTGCAACCTTGCAAACATTGCATCCTCATAATCAGAGTTTTCTTGTAGTATGTCGTTCATTGAATCTTCATCAATATTGGTAACGTTAAGTAAATCTTGATATTTTATCATTTGTTGCAACACATGGTGATATTTGTTCTGTGCAAGCTTAAGATAGCTTTCCAGTGCTGCATAATTAACTGGAGTTTGTTGACTCAAGTCTTCACATTTGTCAATCTGCCGTGCTAAATGACCCTTCAATGCTGTGAGGGTTAATTTTATATTTTTGACACTAGACATCTTGGAAGTACTTGCTAGTCGTGTAGGACTAGTGTCAGGACTATTTCTGGCACTTGACTTAGTGGAGCCACTAGTTTCCGAACTAGAGCTACTTATCATTTATTTAAATATACACTATATAATCATACACACTATAATTTGAATGGTAAGCCTGCATCAATGCTGGTATTCCGCAAGTTAGCCCTTCTTTATCACTCTTGGTTGGTACAGAGACACAGGTTAACACTCAAAGGTGAAATGATTATAGTTATAGTTATAGTAATATGTTGACAACACAACTCGGGTTGTCTTAAATACTGCATAAAAATATGTACTTGCTAGGTTGTAATATATGTTCAACTCTAGACAAGTGTAAAATTCTTACCCTTACACCAGGTTAGCACAATAAATTAGACTAGGTTGCTGTACAACACCAGCCTAAAATGTCCTACCCTTGTGCAAGAATTAGTTGTAAATAATGTGGTATGCAGTAACTGTTAAAGTAATGGCAGTAATGGTGCAATATTAAAGTAATGTTTATAAAACCTATAACTACAAAACATTTATAAGTAACTTATAAGTAAAGTAGCCTCTTATCAACCTCTTGTAATGAAAAAAGCACAATTGTTCCTTTGGTACAGGCCTCAGAACAATAATAGTGCTTGTTGTAAGTTCAGTTTGCTATGAGATTGAAAAGTTAGGCTAGAAAAAATGCAAAAATATAGCAGTGTCTTCCTGCTATAATTTGTGTAGGTAATATTGCACTAATGTTATGTATATCAGATCTAGGTTCGAAGGACCAAACAATATGGGGAAAAACTCCAGGCAGCTATTCTCTTTTTAAATTGACTTTAATAAGATAAAGTTCTGTCTTATTTATTTTCTTAGTAAGTAAGAATTAATTGAGTGAACTGTATGTACTTGATTAAACTGCCTGAAATTATCTCACACTGTTGGGGGGACAATTTGTAGCTTAAACCACTTTGAGATGGCTCCTTCTTAAACTACCAACTGTTTACCCTTGATTATAATTATTATACCACATATGGTGGTCCACCTTATTATTATATCATACCACATATGGTGGTCTAATCTACTAGTAATAATTACTAATTATGAATACTAATACTACTATAACAAAAGAGGGCTTAGCTGTTCCTGTAGTAGGGGCCTTGCTAAGGCTGTGTAATGTAGTATCAAGATGGGTGTGGCCCTGTGCCTCTTTGTAATGGCGGCTGGTGGGAGGTCTACAAGGCTTGGCATCCAGCTAGGTACATTATGTGTAAAGTTCAACTATACTCAGCTTCTTGCTGCTCCAAGTCACAATTTACCTGTATGGGATACAAGGAGTTAATAACAGTTACCTAAATATATCTAATACAGGTGTGACATGGTATATGAGGGTGTGTTACGGCCCTACTGGGACGCAACCAGGTTCTTCTCTGATGGTAGTAGAGTTTGGGAATCCGGCCCCAAGTTAGTAGAGGCTTTCAAGGGGTGTGTTCCATAACGCAAGTTAAATTAAAGGGGGAGGGATACAAATGTTCCAGTTTTTCTGATATATTTACCACCACCATATATAAATAAATAACCGTCATCCACGGGGATTATAACTACACAATTATGTACAGGTTCGTCTTCCTCCGAAGACACTGGATGCTCCACAGTGCTCACTCTGGGTAGCCCTGGTTCCTTCTTCCGTGGCCCACAATGAATCCACTATGACTCTGACGAATCTACCCTGGCCACAGGCCAGCCAAATCACAGTCCCACTGGGTGCTTCGTCGTGGAGGCCTCCAACCACAATCCAGCCTGTAGTTGGCAGGTACCGATCAGCTCCGCTGTGTAGGCCACTCCACGACCGGTACTAGGGTTGTGAGCCCTAGGCAGGAGCCTCGTGTGACCCGCTGATCACTCTCCTCACTAAGCACCACAGTGGCTAGTCTCTTCCACCAGCCAGCCCTGGATAAGGCGATTCCCGACCCTGCCACGCCTCAGGCAGGCTATTACACTCTCAACAGAGTTTGTCCAGGGGTGGCTCACAGCTTCTTCAAAGCAGACTCGTGAAGAGACCTTGGCTGCCTTGGGTAGACTGATCCATCGTCCAACACAGCAGTCCCAGGTCGACTCTGCAATCAGATACGCCATTAATAATGGGACGCTCTAGGGAACCTCACTTACACGCTTAGACACAAACGTTCACCTCTCCACTCCATAGATGGCGTTGCTGTCTAAGCGCCACCTCACCAGAGGTCAGCAGCGGCTATTCCACGAGCCAACTAAGACAGGCATCCAGCACCTGTTGCCGGTAATATCCTGTCCTCACTAGATGGCGTCGTCCATTTGGAGTGTGTTTCGGGAGCGGACTCACAGATGGCGTTGTCGTCACTGCTCCATGCTCCGAAGCTGGACTCGGGTCCTTAACAGGGTGTAATCTGGGGTACACGTACTTCGTTGTTGGGTTATTCCTATATTATAGTCGCCTACCCCATTGAATCAAAAATGTGCACAAAATTGATATACAATACTTGGTAAGACGGATACGGTCGGTGCTGTGATGTTGATAGGCTGTGTTGCTGGTTGTTGACACGTAATTTGGGTGGGTGTCTAGTTGGTTTAACCAGCTTTGAAGCCTTGTACAGCGTGGGGCTGTGTTTGTTGTTGTGGTGAGTCTCTGTCGGCCTGGTTCCACTTCTCAAGTAATTTTACATTAACAAGGAAATCAAGCTACATTTTGGTGTTAGTAATTATATTCAGTCTTGTTGATTACTTTTTTGTTAAATTTAAATACAAGACTGTTGTATAAACAATATTAAATATTGTAAATATACGTGTTGTTTATGACGTCACGGGATCTCCCATTTTCTTTCCTAAAGGGGAAAACGAAAAAGGGGATACTATGTTATGTGTGTGTGTGTCTGTCGGATTCCGACAGATATGATAGAGCCCAATAGGCTCAGGAACCTGTACACCTGTTGATTGACGTTTGAGAGGCGGGACCAAAGAGCCCGAGCTCAACCCCCGCAAGCACAAGTAAGTAAGTAATTATCAAAAGAAGGCACCAAACCGGGAAGGCTATGTAGCACCATCAAATACGCAAAATAATCAGAGGGTGCTAAATATCACTAAGGATGCCAATACGAGAACAAAAACGCATAAGGCGAACGATATCAAAAGTATCCGAGTCACCAAGAATTCTATCGAGGGACAGGTGACTGCGAGGGGCGGTCGGAAAGCAAGACACACGCTCGTCCTGGAAGTCAGGACATTCAAGAAGGAAATGCACGACTGTAAGAGGGACAATGCAACTAGGACAATAAGGGGCACGGCGGCGCTCCATCAAGTGACCATGGGTTAAGCGAGTATGGCCAATACGCAACCTCGCCAGAGCTGTTTCCCACCTCCGGTTACGGTGGAAGGAGGACGGCCACGAGGAAACGCGACATTTAAGAGTACGTAACTTGTTACCAGTAACAGACAACCAAGAAGCCTGCCAACGGGTAACGACTGAGGAATGGATAACCGGGTAAAAGTCGGAATACGGAATGCCTTTACGAGAGATGGGACAAGAGCGGACAGCTTCCTTGGCGGCAGCATCCGCACGCTCATTTAAAGACACACCAATATGGCTGGGAACCCAACAAAACTCAACCGACTTAAATTTACTGTGAACGAGAAACAGCCAATGCTGGATCTCGACAACTACTGGATGAACCGGATTAAAGGACCCGAGAGCCATGAGGGCACTACGAGAGCCAACAACAACTACAAAGGAAGACTGACAACGAGAAAGCAGGAGACGAAGAACATAGAGAATAGCATAAAGTTCCGCTGTAAAGATGCTAGTCTCCGGAGGCAAGCGACACATATAAGTGCGATCAGGAAAAACAACAGAGTAGCCAACACCGTCCGCTGACTTAGACCCATCGGTGAAGACAGAAACGGGAGTGAGAAGAAAAGTGCTCGAGGAAAAGGCGTTTTAGAACCGTAGGAGGGGTAAAAGCTTTAGAGATACGGGTCAAGGATGTACAAAACCGCGGAAGAGGGACCCTCCACGGGGGCAAAGAAGGAACAACACGAGGAGAAACATCAGAAATACGAACGGAAAGAGAATCCTGTAGGCGAGATAACCGGACAGAAAGAGGGAGGTGGTGAAGAGGAACAGGAACCGCAGGAGGGGTAAAAGTTAAAGCACGACAGAGGCGAGAGGAAGGATGTTGCAAGGACCGCGCAAGATAGCGAAGACAGTAGCGATCACGGCGGTCCTGGAGAGACAGGAAGCCAGTGTCAACATACAAGCTAAGGATGGGAGTCGAACGAAAGGCACCAGAACTGAGGCACAACCCAGTATGGTGCAAAGCATCAAGACGGCGAAGAGTAGAAGGAGAAGCAGACGAGTAAGCAGGACAACCATAATCGAGCTTAGACAGGACGAGAGAGGAATGTAAAGCAAGGAGAGTGCGCCTATCTGCCCCCCAAGAAGTATGGGACAAGACCCGAAGGAGGGTAAGGGCCTTCGAGCACTCAACACGGAGGTAAGAGATATGGGGAGACCAAGACAAACGAGTGTCAAGGTATAATCCCAAAAGCTTCGCGGAATCTTTGTATTCAAGGGGATGACCATAAAGTGACAAAGAGGGACGAAGAACAACCCGTTTCCGCGTAAAAGTCATAGCACAAGTCTTAGAAATAGCGCTCTTCCTCTCCTCGTCCTTCCCGCCTTCCTCAGACTCACAACCGTTTCCGGGCCTTGGACCCTGATGCGCCCACTGCCCCCTCCTCTGTTCCTTTGGGTTCTCTCCCGAAGGATCCTCCTCCTGGTCCTCTGTCCTGGGTTCCCCTTCCTTCTACCCGGTCTGTCGTGTCTCCTGTGTCTTCTTCCTCGTCCCCCTCCGATCCTCCTTCCCATCCTCTTCCTCCATCTATCGGCTCTCCCCACCGCCTGTCGGTGCGGGCGGATGTCCATCGCTCTCCTAGCGGCCGTCGTGTGTGCTCTCGTTCGGCTTCTCCTGTTGAGACACTGGAATCCGTTGCCCGGTACGTAGTTGCTGGGACACCGGTCTCTTTAAGTCAGAAGCGCGTAAGCCTGGCTCCTCTCCTTCCTCTTCCCCGGCGGGTAAGAAGGCTTCGCTTTCTTCCTCAGCTCCTACGTCTGGTTCTGTTGCTCCTTCCCCTCCCGTTTCAGTGATTGCGTCCCCTGTTCCTGCTACGGAGGTTTCTTTGGCCCCTGCTTCCCTTTCGGTTGCTGCTCTTGCTGGGGTGCGCTCCCCTCTTTCTACTCCCCCTCTTCCTGCTGCTGTCCTTGACTGCTCCTCTCCGTTGTCACCTCCTCTTCCTCCTCCTCCTCCTCCTCCAGACCCCGCCCACCCACCTCTGATCTGTTTCTCCCATTTCCTTCCCTCCGTCTTTGCTCAGTTTACCCATGCCCCCTAACCCTAACTTTGCTGACCCTGATCCCGACCCTGATATTCTTTAACGTGCTCTGTTGCTCTTTCGCCTTGGTTTCTTCCTTGTTCTCTGGTTTTGTCCTTTCTCTTCTCGTCGTTGTCCATTCTTCAATGGAACGTTCGAGATTATTACGCCAATTTCCTCGAACTCCAACTTCTGATTTCGCGGTTTTCGCTCCTTTGTGTCTGTCTCCAGGAGCCAATGCTTGGTGCTCGTCCTGGTCGTTTTCGTGGCGTTTCTTTTCCTTTCTCTCCCCCCCCCCCAGCCATTGCTGGGGCTTCTAATTCTTCTGCTCTCTTGATTCGTGCAGATGTTCCCTTTGTTCCTTTACTTTTTCCTTCGCCTCTCCATTGTTCTGCTGCTCGTATCTTTGTGGGGAAATGGTACACAGTTTGTTCTATTTATCTCCCCCCGAGTGTCCCGCTCTCTCTTCCTGATTTGAAACACCTCCTAGACTCCTTGCCGGAGCCTGTGCTCTTGCTGGGTGACTTCAATTGTCGTCATTCTCTTTGGGGTAACGTTCTGACGAATACCCGGGGTCGCCTCCTTGAGCCGTTTCTCCTCTCTTCTTCCCTGTCTCTTCTGAATTCTGGTGAGCCCACTCATTTGGACTCTCGGACTCGCACCCTTTCTTGTCTTGATCTTTCTCTCTGCTCTTCTTCTCTTTACTTAGATTTCACGTGGCAGGTTCTTGATGACCTCCATGGAAGTGATCATTTCCCCATCCTTGTTTCCTTTTTCTCTTTTCGCCCTTCCCTCTCTTTCCCTAGGTGGCAGTTTTCTAAGGCAGACTGGACCCTATTTACCCTCAGTGCTGCTCTCTCTGACCTCTCCCTTCTGCCTCTCTCTCGCGGTCTCCTCCTTTTTCATGACACTGTCTTCAACGCTGCCCTCCGCTCTATTCCTCGCTCTTCCTCTCGGGGTCCACGGAAGTGCGTTCCCTGGTGGAATGCGGACTGTGCTCGGGCTGTCCGCTGTAAGCGTGCAGCCTGGAAGAGGCACCGCCGTAGGCAGACGACCGATTCTTTTCTTTTCTATCGGAAAGCGAGTGCGGTGGCCCGTAGGGCCATCCGTACGGCTAAACGTGAATGTTGGGCATCTTATGTCTCAACAATTACGTCCGAAACCCCTCTGGCCCAGATCTGGAAGCGTATCCGCAAGATAGCGGGTAAGTTCGTCCCCGATGTTTCACCGGTCCTTCACCTCCATGATACTCTTGTGGCGGACCCGTTGCAGGTCGCCTTCCGAACTGGGTTCCCACTTTTCTTCTGTTAGCTCTGGTCTTCATCTTCCCCAATCTTTCCTTCTTCGTAAACCTGTCCTTGAGTCTCGTCCTTTAGATTTCTGCACTCATCTTCAGCTTCCCTATAATGATCCCTTCTCTCTCTCTGAACTTCGTTTTGCCCTGGCCCTCTGCGGTTCTACGGCGGGGGGCTCCGATGTTATTCATTATGAGATGCTTCGCCATCTCCCTCCGAGCACGTCTCAGTATTTACTGAGTCTGTATAATCGGATCTGGGAGTCGTCGTCAGTCCCTGAGGACTGGCTCGATGCCGTTGTCCTCCCTGTTCGCAAACCGGGGTCTCTGGGTACTTCCCCTAAGGACTTTCGCCCTATTGCTCTCACAAGTTGTGTCTGCAAACTCTTTTAACGTATGGTTAACGTTCGTCTGATGTGGTTCCTGGAACACCATCACCTCCTCTCCCCTTCTCAATTTGGTTTCCACAAGTGCCGCAGCACGACAGATGTCCTGGTGAACTTGGAGGTCTATATTCGTACTGCTTTTCCTGCGAAGACCTACGTTGTTGCCGTCCTTTTTGACCTGGAAAAGGCTTACGACACCACTTGGCGTTATCATATCCTATCTCAACTTCATTCTTTTGGCCTTCGTGGTCATCTCCCTCTCTTTCTCCGCAACTTCCTCTCTCGTCGTTCCTTTCGGGTGCGCCTTGGTACCGCTCTCTCTCCATCTTTTCAGCAATACGAAGGTGTGCCCTAGGGTAGTGTTCTGAGTAGTACTCTTTTTCTGGTTGCCCTCAATGGTCTTCTTTCCTCTCTTCCTTCTGGTGTCTTCTCCGCTCTCTATGTCGATGATCTTACCGTTTGTTGTCAGGGTGATGATTCGCCTCTCCTTCGACACCGGCTTCAACTTGCAATTGATGCCGTGTCGTCTTGGGCCACAGATCATGGATTCAAGTTCTCTATTTCTAAGACTTGTGCTATGACTTTTACGCGGAAACGGGTTGTTCTTCGTCCCTCTTTGTCACTTTATGGTCATCCCCTTGAATACAAAGATTCCGCGAAGCTTTTGGGATTATTCCTTGACACTCGTTTGTCTTGGTCTCCCCATATCTCTTACCTCCGTGTTGAGTGCTCTAAGGCCCTTACCCTCCTTCGGGTCTTGTCCCATACTTCTTGGGGGGCAGATAGGCGCACTCTCCTTGCTTTACATTCCTCTCTCGTCCTGTCTAAGCTCGATTATGGTTGTCCTGCTTACTCGTCTGCTTCTCCTTCTACTCTTCGCCGTCTTGATGCTTTGCACCATACTGGGTTGCGCCTCAGTTCTGGTGCCTTTCGTTCGACTCCCATCCTTAGCTTGTATGTTGACACTGGCTTCCTGTCTCTCCAGGACCGCCGTGATCGCTACTGTCTTCGCTATCTTGCGCGGTCCTTGCAACATCCTTCCTCTCGCCTCTGTCGTGCTTTAACTTTTACCCCTCCTGCGGTTCCTGTTCCTCTTCACCACCTCCCTCTTTCTGTCCGGTTATCTCGCCTACAGGATTCTCTTTCCGTTCGTATTTCTGATGTTTCTCCTCGTGTTGTTCCTTCTTTGCCCCCGTGGAGGGTCCCTCTTCCGCGGTTTTGTACATCCTTGACCCGTATCTCTAAAGCTTTTACCCCTCCTACGGTTCTAAAACGCCTTTTCCTCGAGCACTTTTCTTCTCACTCCCGTTTCTGTCTTCACCGATGGGTCTAAGTCAGCGGACGGTGTTGGCTACTCTGTTGTTTTTGAGATGAGAGTGAGTGCACTCTCCTCTTCATGACAGTGAGAGCACTCTCCACCATCATGACAGTGAGAGCATTCACCCCACCATGCGAGTAAGAGCACCCACCCAACCATGAGAGTGAGAACACTCACCCCACCATGAGAGTGAGAGCACTCTTCCCACCAAGAGAGTGAGATCTCTCTCCCCACCATGTGAGTGAGAGCACTCACTCCACCATGAGAGTGAGAGGCCCCTCCGCACCATGAGAGTGAGAGCACTCTCTACACCATGAGAGTGAGAGCACTGTCTCCACCATGAGAGTGAGAACACTCACCCCAACCTTGAAAGTGAGAGCACACTCCCCACCATGAGAGTGAGAGCACTCTCTTCACCATGAGAGTGAGAGCACTCACTCCAATCTTGAGAGTGAGAGCACTCACCCCACAATGTGAGTGAGAGCACTCTCTCCACCATGAGAGTGAGAGCACTCTCCTCACCATAAAAGTGAGAGCACTCACCCCATAATGAGAGTGAGAGCCCCCTCCCCACCGTGAGAGTGAGAGCACTCACCCCACTATTAGAGTCAGTGCACTCACCCCACAATGAGAGTGAGAGCACTCACCCCACCATTAGTAAGAGCACTCACCCAACCATGAGAGTGAGAACACTCCCCCCACCATGAGAGTGAGAGCCCCTCCCCAACATGAGAGTGAGAGCACTCACCCCACCATGAGAGTTAGAGCACACACACCACCATGAGAGTGAGAGCACTCACCCCACCATGAGAGTGAGAGCACTCACCCAACCATGAGAGTGAGAGCACTCACCCCACCATGAGAGTGAGAGCCCCCTCTCCACCATGAGAGTGAGAGCACTCACCCCACAATGAGAGTGAGAGCCCCCTCCCCACCATGAGAGTGAGAGCACTCACCCCACCATGAGTGAGAGCACTCACCCCACCATGAGAGTGAGAGCACTCTCCCCACCATGAAAGTGAGAGCACTCACCCCATAATGAGAGTGAGAGCCCCCTCCCCACCGTGAGAGTGAGAGCACTCACCCCACTATTAGAGTCAGTGCACTCACCCCACAATGAGAGTGAGAACACTCACCCCACTATGAGTGAGAGCACTCACCCAACCATGAGAGTGAGAACACTCCCCCCACCATGAGAGTGAGAGCCCCTCCCCAACATGAGAGTGAGAGCACTCACCCCACTATGAGAGTTAGAGCACTCACACCACCATGATAGTGAGAGCACTCACCCCACCATGAGAGTGAGAGCACTCACACCTCCATGAGAGTGAGAGCACTCACCCCACCATGAGAGTGAGAGCCCCCTCCCCACCATGAGAGTGAGAGCACTCACCCCACAATGAGAGTGAGAGCCCCCTCCCCACCATGAGATTGAGAGCACTCACCCCACCATGAGTGAGAGCACTCACCCAACCATGAGAGTGAGAGCACTCCCCCCACCATGAGAGTGAGAGCCCCTCCCCAACATGAGAGTGAGAGCACTCACCCCACCATGAGAGTTAGAGCACTCACGCCCCCATGAGAGTGAGAGCACTCACCCCACCATGAGAGTGAGAGCACTCACCCCACCATGCGAGTGAGACCCCTCTCACCACCATGAGAGTGAGAGCACTCTCCCCACAATGAGAGTGAGAGCCCCCTCCCCACCATGAGAGTGAGAGCACTCACCCCACCATGAGAGTGAGAGCACTCACCCCACCATGAGAGTGAGAGCACTCACCCCACCATGAGAGTGAGATCACTCACCCTACCATGAGAGTCAGAGACCCCTCCCCACCATGAGAGTGCGAGCACTCACCCCATGAGTGATAGTACTCAACCCAGCATGAGAGTGAGAGCACACTCCCTACCATGAGAGTGAGAGCACTCTCCCCACCATGAGAGTGAGAGCACTCACCCCAACATGTGAGTGAGAGCACTCACTCCACCATGAGAGTGAGAGCCCCCTCCCCACCATGAGAGTGAGAGCACTCACCCCACCATGAAAGTGAGAGTACTCTCCCCACAATGAGAGAGAGAACACTCACCCCACCATGAGAGTGAGAGCACTCTCCCGATCGTTTGAATGAAAGCACTCTCCCAGCTATGAGAGAAAGAACACTCACCCCACCATGAAAGTGAGAGCACTCACCCCCTCGAGAGTGAGAGCACTCTCCCCACTATGAGAGTGAGAGCTCTCTCCCCACCAAGGGAGTGAGAGCACTCACCCCACCATGTGAGTGAGAGCACTGTCCCCACCATTAGAGTGAGAGCCCCCTCCTCACCATGAGAGTGAGAGCACTCACCCCACCATGAGAGTGAGAGTACTCTCCCCACAATGAGAGTGAGAGTACTCTCCCCACAATGAGAGAGAGAACACTCACCCCACTATGAAAGTGAGAGCACTGTCCCCACCATGAGAGTGAAAACACTAACCCAATCATAAGAGTGAGAGCACTCTCCTCACCTTGAGAGTGAGAGCACTCACACCACCATGAAAGTGAGAGCACTCTCCCCACCATGAGAGTTAGAGCACTCTCCCTTTCATGAGAATGAGAGCACTCTCCCCTTCATGAGAGTGAGAGCACTCTCCCCACCATGAGAGTGAGAGCACTCTCCCCTTCATGAGAGTGAGTACACTCTCCCCTTCATGACAGTGAGAGCACTCTCCCCCATCATGACAGTGAGAGCACTCACCCCACCATGAGTGTGAGCACTCTCCCTACCATGAGAGTGAGAGCACTCACCCCACTATGCGAGTGAGAGAACTTTCCCCACTGTTATAAATAATTGTGTGGTGGGCTTGCTATGGGGAACTGGTACTATTAAGGGGTAAGGGTAGTAGAAGACAGAGTATCAAAATATGGGAGAGCTAAAAGGCCCGGCCCCCAAAATAAACTATCCACAGTAATAATACCTTGCTACTAGACCATATATGTCAGTCTAAGGGTTGATCAATGCACTCCCACACAGGAAGAAGGGATACTCCTATAATTCATGTACTTATTTATTAACCCCTTAACAACCCCCCATATACACTCACACCAATAACAATAATAATAATAACTTTACCACACTACCTTACGTTAAAAGCCTTGGTCCACATAAACAGGATACAAGGGTTTACACTGAGCACAAGCTAGGGTAAAGCTCTACTATTGAATAACTTGAAGTTAGAGTCAGCTTAGGGTAGGGGACCACGTGGTTCCAATGGGACCCCCTTTTGAATAACTAGTAATATAAACCCTAAAAACACCTACTACACATAGAATAGACTACTCTACACATAGAACATAAGCATGCCAGAAATTGAGTAATGTACACAGTATATACTTAGCTTGAACAAGACACAGAAATAAGGAAACGAGGAGGAAGGATAGGAGGTTCCTTTCACCACAGCCAGCAACCAGAGAAGATGGAGTCTCAGTCTCCTTCCCCACAGTTGCCGGGAGACTGCTCAACTAATCGTACCACAGCCCTATACCAAGTTTACTCAGGTTTACTTTACAAATGATTAGAAAGTAATAGTAAGCATAAGTAAGTAAGTAATTATCAAAAGAAGGCACCAAACCGGGAAGGCTATGTAGCACCATCAAATACGCAAAATAATCAGAGGGCGCTAAATATCACCAAGGATGTCAATACGAGAACAAAAACGCATAAGGCAAACGATATCAAAAGTATCCGAGTCACCAAGAATTCTATCGAGGGACAGGTGACCGCGAGGGGCAGTCGGAAAGCAAGACACACGCTCGTCCTGGAAGTCAGGACATTCAAGAAGGACATGCACGACCGTAAGAGGGACAATGCAACTAGGACAATAAGGAGCAGGGCGGCGCTCCATCAAGTGACCATGGGTTAAGCGAGTATGGCCAATACGCAACCTCGCCAGAGCTGTTTCCCACCGCCGGTTACGGTGGAAGGAGAACGGCCACGAGGAAACACAACATTTAAGAGTACGTAGCTTGTTACCAGTAACAGACAACCAAGAAGCCTGCCAACGGGTAAGGACTGAGGAATAGATAACCAGGTAAAAGTCGGAATACGGAATGCCTTTACGAGAGATGGGACAAGAGCGGACAGCTTCCTTGGTGGCAGCATCCGCACGCTCATTTAAAGACAGACCAATATGGCTGGGAACCCAACAAAACTCAACAGACTTAAATTTACTGTGAACGAGAAACAGCCAATGCTGGATCTCGACAACTACTGGATGAACCGGATTAAAGGACCCGAGAGCCATGAGGGCACTACGAGAGTCAACAACAACCACAAAGGAAGACTGACAACGAGAAAGCAGGAGACGAAGAGCATAGAGAATAGCATAAAGTTCCGCTGTAAAGAGCTAGTCTCCGGAGGCAAGCGACACATATAAATGCGATCAGGAAAAACAAAAGAGTTGCCAACACCGTCCGCTGACTTAGACCCATCGGTGAAGACAGAAACGGAGCGGGAGTGAGAAGAAAAGTGCTCGAGGAAAATGCGTTTTAGAACCGTAGGAGGGGTAAAAGCTTTAGTGATACGGGTCAAGGATGTACAAAACCGCGGAAGAGGGACCCTCCACGGGGGCAAAGAAAGAACAACACGAGGAGAAACATCAGAAATACGAACGGAAAGAGAATCCTGTAGGCGAGATAACCGGACAGAAAGAGGGAGGTGGTGAAGAGGAACAGGAACCGCAGGAGGGGGTAAAAGTTAAAGCACGACAGAGGCGACAGGAAGGATGTTGCAAGGACCGCGCAAGATTGCGAAGACAGTAGCGATCACGGCGGTCCTGGAGAGACAGGAAGCCAGTGTCAACATACAAGCTAAGGATGGAAGTCGAACGAAAGGCACCAGAACTGAGGCGCAACCCAGTATGGTGCAAAGCATCAAGACGGCGAAGAGTAGAAGGAGAAGCAGACGAGTAAGCAGGGCAACCATAATCGAGCTTAGACAGGACGAGAGAGGAATGTAAAGCAAGGAGAGTGCGCCTATCTGCCCCCCAAGAAGTATGGGACAAGACCCGAAGGAGGGTAAGGGCCTTAGAGCACTCAACACGGAGGTAAGAGATATGGGGAGACCAAGACAAACGAGTGTCAAGGAATAACCCCATAAGCTTCGCGGAATCTTTGTATTCAAGGGGATGACCATAAAGTGACAAAGAGGGACGAAGAACAACCCGTTTCCGCGTAAAAGTCATAGCACAAGTCTTAGAAGTAGAGAACTTGAAGCCATGACCTGTGGCCCAAGACGACACGGCATCAATTGCAAGTTGAAACCGGCGTTGAAGGAGAGGCGAATCATCACCCTGACAACAAAGGGTAAGATCATCGACATAGAGAGCGGAGAAGACACCAGAAGGAAGAGAGGAAAGAAGACCATTGAGGGCAACCAGAAAAAGAGTAGTGCTCAGAACACTACCCTGGGGCACACCTTCGTATTGCTGAAAAGAGGGAGAGAGAGCGGTACCAAGGCGCACCCGAAAGGAACGGCGAGAAAGGAAGCTGCGGAGAAAGAGAGGGAGATGACCACGAAGGCCAAAAGAATGAAGTTGAGATTATGATAACATGATTATGATATATGATAACGCCAAGTGGTGTCGTAAGCCTTTTCTAGGTCAAAAAGGACGGCAACAACGGAGGTCTTCGCAGCAAAAGCAGTACGAATATAGACCTCCAAGTTCACCAGGACATCTGTCGTGCTGCAGCACTTGCAGAAACCAAATTGAGAAGGGGAGAGGAGGTGATGGTGTTCCTGGAACCACATCAGACGAACGTTAACCATACGTTCAAAGAGTTTGCAGACACAACTTGTGAGAGCAATAGGGCGAAAGTCCTTAGGGGAAGTACCCAGAGACCCCGGTTTGCGAACAGGGAGGACAACGGCATCGAGCCAGTCCTCAGGGACTGACGACGACTCCCAGATCCGATTATACAGACTCAGTAAATACTGAGACGTGCTCGGAGGGAGATGGCGAAGCATCTCGTAATGAATACCATCGGAGCCCGCCGCCGTAGAACCGCAGAGGGCCAGGGCAGAACGAAGTTCAGAGAGAGAGAAGGGATCATTATAGGGAAGCTGAAGATGAGTGCAGAAATCTAAAGGACGAGACTCAAGGACAGGTTTACGAAGAAGGAAAGATTGGGGAAGATGAAGACCAGAGCTAACAGAAGAAAAGTGGGAACCCAGTTCGGAAGCGACCTGCAACGGGTCCGCCACAAAAGTATCATGGAGGTGAAGGACCGGTGAAACATCGGGAACGAACTTACCCGCTATCTTGCTGATTCGCTTCCAGATCTGGGCCAGAGGGGTTTCGGACGTAATTGTTGAGACATAAGATGCCCAACATTCACGTTTAGCCGTACGGATGGCCCTACGGGCCACCGCACTCACTGTCCGAAAGAAAAGAAAAGAATCGGTCGTCTGCCTACGGCGGTGCCTCTTCCAGGCTGCACGCTTACAGCGGACAGCCCGAGCACAGTCCGCATTCCACCAGGGAACGCACTTCCGTGGACCCCGAGAGGAAGAGCGAGGAATAGAGCGGAGGGCAGCGTTGAAGACAGTGTCATGAAAAAGGAGGAGAGCGCGAGAGAGGCAGAAGGGAGAGGTCAGAGAGAGCAGCACTGAGGGTAAATAGGGTCCAGTCTGCCTTAGCAAACTGCCACCTAGGGAAAGAGAGGGAAGGGCGAAAAGAGAAAAAGGAAACAAGGATGGGGAAATGATCACTTCCATGGAGGTCATCAAGAACCTGCCACGTGAAATCTAAGTAAAGAGAAGAAGAGCAGAGAGAAAGATCAAGACAAGAAAGGGTGCGAGTCTGAGAGTCCAAATGAGTGGGCTCACCAGAATTCAGAAGAGACAGGGAAGAAGAGAGGAGAAACGGCTCAAGGAGGCGACCCCGGGTATTCGTCAGAACATCACCCCAAAGAGAATGACGACAATTGAAGTCACCCAGCAGGAGCACAGGCTCCAGCAAGGAGTCTAGGAGGTGTTTCAAATCAGGAAGAGAGAGCGGGACACTCGGGGGGAGATAAATGGAACAAACTCTGTACCATTTCCCCACAAAGATACGAGCAGCAGAACAATGGAGAGGCGAAGGAAAAAGTAAAGGAACAAAGGGAACATCAGCCCGAATCAAGAGAGCAGAAGAATTAGAAGCCCCAGCAATGGCTGGGGGGAGAGAAAGGAATTGCCACGAAAACGACCAGGACGAGCACCAAGCATTGGCTCCTGGAGACAGACACAAAGGGGCGAAAACCGCGAAATCAGAAGTTGGAGTTCGAGGAAATTGGCGTAATAACCTCGAACGTTCCATTGAAGAATGGACAACGACGAGAAGAGAAAGGACAAAAACAGAGAACAAGGAAGAAACAAAGGCGAAAGAGCAACAGAGCACGTTAAAGAATATCAGGGTCGGGATCAGGGTCAGCAAAGTCAGGGTTAGGGGGCATGGGTAAACTGAGCAAAGACGGAGGGAAGGAAACGGGAGAACAGATCAGAGGTGGGCGGGCAGGGTCCGGAGGAGGAGGAGGAAGAGGAGGAGGAAGAGGAGGAGACAACGGAGAGGAGCAGTCAAGGACAGCAGCAGGAAGAGGGGGAGTAGAAAGAGGGGAGCGCACCCCAGCAAGAGCAGCAACCGAAAGGGAAGCAGGGGCCAAAGAAACCTCCATAGCAGGAACAGGGGGCGCAAGCACTGAAACGGGAGGGGAAGGAGCAACAGAGCCAGAAGGAGGAGCTGAGGAAGAAAGCGAAGCCTTCTTACCGGCCGGGGAAGAGGAAGGAGAGGAGCCAGGCTTACGCTTCTGACTTAAAGAGACCGGTGTCCCAGCAACTACGTACCGGGCAACGGATTCCAGTGTCTCAACAGGAGAAGCCGAACGAGAGCGATGGACATCCGCCCGCACCGACAGGCGGTGGGGAGAGCCGATAGATGGAGGAAGAGGATGGGAAGGAGGATCGGATGGGGACGAGGAAGAAGACACAGGAGACACGACAGACCGGGTAGAAGGAAGGGGAACCCCAGACAGAGGACCAGGAGGAGGATCCTTCGGGAGAGAACCCAAAGGAACAGAGGAGGGGGCAGTGGGCGCATCAGGGTCCAAGGCCCGGAAACGGTTGTGAGTCTGAGGAAGGCGGGAAGGACGAGGAGAGGAAGAGCGCAACACGCGAGCATAAGAGATATTAGCATAAGGCGGGAGCCGGTGAACCTGGCGCCTCGCCTCAGGAAAAGTTAAACGCTCCCGGTGCTGCAAGTTGAGGACGGCTGCCTCAAGCTTGTAATGGACACACGCACGGGAGAAGGTAGGATGGGCCTCACCGCAGTTGAGGCAACGAGCCTGGGGAGAAGTGCACTCCGACTTAGAGTGACCTTCGCCACCACACAAAGGACAGAGAGAGACAGTCCCGGAGCAGCGGAGGGCACCATGCCCAAACCTCCAGCACTTGTTGCAGAGCCGAGGAGAAGGAATGTACTCCTGGACAGAGCACCTGGCACCAGCAAGAATGACAGAGGGTGGAAGGGTCCTACCATCAAAGGTAATCTTCACAACCCGGAGGGATTGACGGCGACTACCACGAGGGGGACGAGTAAACGTGTCCACCTGGAGAATAGAATGGCCCTGGGCAGCGAGGATATGTCGAATATCGTCGTGGCAGTCGCGCAGGTCCCGAACACCGGTCGCAACATGGGGCGGGAGCAAAATAGTGCCAACACTGGCATTCAACTGAGCGTTCTTCGAGACCCGAACGGGGGTCTCGCCAAGGCAGGATAAGGCAGCCAAGCGGGAAGCAGCATCCTGAGAAGGAGCAGCAACGACACGTGTACCGAGACGAGTGGGGTTGAAAGTAATGGAGGCATCCACGGAATCAATGAGATGTCGATGGAGGGAGAAATCGTCAGGAGGCGCAGAATCAAGAGGGAGGAGATCAAAATATTTGGCCCACGAAGCGGGACCAAACAAGGCTTGATAGGTAGCAGAACTGGTAGGAATCGAGTGAGGGCGGCCGTGACGAGGACGGCGGTGAGAACCCCCAGAGAGAGAGGGGTTAAAAGGCGCAGTAGTTACAACTAGAGAAGGAGCCGTGCCAGGGGACGAGGTAGTCACCACTGGGGGCTTGGGGCTCGACCCAACCACAGAGGAGGGAGGGGAGCCAGGGGAAGGAGTCAGAGAGGCCAAAGGAGAAGCAAGGTCGGGGCCCAATGCAGCGGAGGCTACAGAGCCCGGTCTTCCAATACGGACCGACTCGGGGGCTTGGTCGCCCACCCCACGAGCCTGAGAAGGTAAACCAGAAGCAGCCGAAACAGGGGTTATCATCTTGACGAAAAGAAGAATTCATTCACGAATGTGCCCCCACACCCACCATGGAGCCACAATTAGAGGCAGGACACCCAACAAGAAGCTATCGCCGATCTTGTCGGGGCCTCCTAGGGGTGCGTCGTGAGTATACGCCCCACAAACGCCACCTTAAGAAACCGACAGTCCGTCGAGATCGGGTTCAGTGACGAAAGGGGGATTGACAATAAAAGGTTCCCCTCGCTCTCGACGTCGGGTACTGCAGTTCTACGGGTGCAAGAGTATGCCTCCTCAAGCACCCGGGCGTCAAAATAGAAGAAGTCCAAGGGAAGAACCAGAACGAGCAAAAGGTCGGCAGGAAACGGCAAGCAGATAGGAGAAGAGGGGGGAGAAAAACGAAACAGAAGGAAAAGGAAAAGATGCCCAGCAGAATTGGAGAGGACGGCAGCAGGAGCACAAGGCTAGAAAAGGACAGAGGACTGTCCCAAGGAGCATCACACTCCGGCAGCCGCCCACTAAGCCCCCACACGGCGACAACGAGCTGAGCGGGGAGGGGGAATAGTAAGCATAGTTGGTGCCTATGTTATTATTTAATAATCAACCCCCTGCTCAGTCTTTAAATGCTCTTTGAGAAACAAGAATAGTCTTATGTCTGGCAGGGAAAATACAAACAAAGCCATATCGGGTTGCGACTTTCTACTCTAATGTAGCTTAATTAGTTAAATTTTGACCTCTGGTTTCCACTGAAGAACCCAGGGTCGTAACACTCCTCCCCCCTTCAGAGAAAAACAAAATGTGACTACTAGAATAGTAGTCATATTTTTTTGTAAGAGTATACAGAGAATAAAAAGAAAAAACATGACAAAAAAAATCAATCAAAAACAACAATTTCTCTGCAAGAAAAATACAAAGGAGTTCTCTGAAAGAAAAAAACATACAAAAAAAAAAAACAGGGAAGTAAATAATTTAGACACGGAATATTTAATGTCACAGGAGAACCTAAAAAAAAATAACTAAAGCATGACAGTTGGTAAATGGCTTCCTGTGGCTCAGATGAATGTCATTCAGGCAACCGGGACAGAGCGTCGGCTATCACGTTGAGTCTGCCCGGTAGGTGGGTAATGGAAAGACTGAAGTCCTGTAGGTACAACGCCCACCTGAGGATGCGTTTATTCTTACCCTTCATCTGAGTCAGGAAGACTAGTGGGTTATGGTCCGTGCACACTTCCACTATATTACCTGTGAGGTAAACTTCGAACATTTTACATGTTAACACTAGCGCCAATGCCTCTTTTTCTACCACTGAATAATTGTGTTGCGCCTTGTCGAATTTCACAGAGTAATAATATACTGGGTGTTCCACTTGATCATCGCCAGTTTGCAACAACACTGCACCAGCACCCGAGTCAGACGCGTCCACATGAATTTTAAACGGTCGATCGAACCTTGGACTAGCAAGCACTGGGGCGGAAGCTAAGATCAATTTCAAATTTTTAAATGCCTCTGCACAGTCTGATGACCAGTTAAATTTAACGGCTTTCCACAACAAGTCTGTGAGAGTAGTGGCAACACTGGAAAAGTTCTGACAAAAGCGTCGATAGTACGCACACATACCGATAAATCTTTGAATGTCCTTTTTAGACTTTAGTACTGGATACTCCAGAATGGCACTGATTTTATCTTGCCGAGGTAACACTTTTCCTTGGCCCACTTCATAACCGAGGTACGTCACTGTGCCTTGGCCAAAATGACACTTTTTAGCATTTAAGGTAAGATTTGCTCTTTTCAACATTGCAAACAACTGGCATAACCTAGCTATGTGGTCAGCCCAATTACTGTCAAAGAGCACGATATCATCTAAATACGCCCGACAATTTGGCACCTTAGCGAGCAGAGAGTTCATGAGTCTCTGGAACGTGGCAGGGGCATTACGCAAGCCGAACGGTAACACTTGATACTCAAAAACACCCTCGGGTGTCACGAACGCAGTTAGTTGTTTGGAACGTTCAGTGAGTGGGATTTGATAATACCCCCTCAAGAGGTCGAATTTCGAGACGTACTTGGCGTTTCCCAGCTCGTCGATGCAGTCCTCGAGGAGGGGCAGCGGATAGGCATCCACAATGGTCACCTTGTTGAGCTGCCGATAGTCGGTGCATAATCGCCAGGAGCCGTCTGGTTTGGGGACCAAAAGGCAGGGCGAGCACCAAGGGCCCTGGCTCGGCCGGATGAGGCCATGCTGGAGCAAGAAGTCGACCTCCTCCCGTACGATGGCCTTCTTTTCTGGACTCATCCGATAGGGTTGAAGGCGAATGGGAGTGTAGTCCGTCAACTCGACATCATGGCAAATGGCATCAGTCTGGGTCGGGACCTCCCCGAACAGACTGGAGAATTCATCAACCAACGACTGCACCTCTTCACGTTGGGCCATCTGCAAATGGGACAGTCCCTCCTCCACAGCATTCACAGAACTAGAATTATTGAAAATGAGATTAGTTGGGTCCCCAGAACAATCATCCCCTCTCTCACTGGAAATGGAAACATTGGTTAGTGCAATGGGCCTGGGGCCCTGGAACTTCTTCAGCCGATTTACACGTACGAGCATTACCTGGTTACGTTTGTCAGAGTGCCTCACTTTGTACGTGAGGTCCCCAGTCTTTTCTGTCACAATGTAGGGGCCTTCGTACTTGTGGGACAAAGTGTTCCCTAATCGAGGCTTTAATACCAGGACAGGGTCACCAGGCTGAAATACCCTTAACTTAGCCGTAGCATCGTTTTGGTCTTTCATCTTTTCTTGGGCCTTCCCAAGATACTTTAGTGCAGCCGCCTTGCAGTCCTTGAGTCTCTGGTGGTGTTGCGCAAAGAAAGCCGAACCTTCGGTTAACGTTACGTTCCCTAACAGATTCTCATGTAACATTTGCAAGGGACCACGAACTTTATGGCCAAAGACTAACTCAAAAGGAGAACAACCCAGTGAACTTTGTAATCCCTCTCTAGCAGCAAACAAAACATACGGTAAATTCTCATCCCAGAAGGTGTGGGAACTCTCGCACGATGTCTTCAACATCTGCTTCAGAGTTAGATGGAAACGTTCAATTACCCCCTGACTCTGTGGATGGTATGGGCTGGAAACCTTATGAGTTATTCCATGTTCCTTACAAAATTGCTCAAAAATATCAGACTTAAAGTTAGTACCATTGTCAGTTTGCACGTCCCGAGGCAGTTCAAAAGTGGAAAAAAATTGCAACATACGAGCAACAACAGTTTTTGCTCGGATGTTCCTTACAGCAAAAGCCTCTGGGTAATGAGTAGTGATACACTTCATCGTGATTAGGTAAATATTAACCGACTTAGTTCTAGGTAATGGTCCAACACAGTCCATTACCACATGGGAAAATGGTTCCTCTGGCATGACAATAGGCCTTAGAGGAGCTTTAGGTGGAGTCTGGTTTGGTTTCCCAACCAGTTGACAAACAATACATGCATTTCAAAATTTTGCCACATCGCTTTTCAGCTTGGGCCAGAAAAAATACTTTAAAATTTGGTGATACGTAATATTTATACCTTGATGTCCTCCCATAGGATCATCATGAGCAGCTGTCAAAACTCTTTCTCTATAGCAGGTCGGCAACATAACCTGGTGGACTACCTCCCACTCATTTGACAAGGGAGCACTTTGTGGTCTCCATTTTCTCATCAAAATCCGATCATTGTAGTAGTACCCAGTTGCTGCGTCTACAATTTCCTCCATAGAGACAGCTGTCTCATGACAATCTGCAAGAGCGGGGTCAGCTTTCTGTAACTCACTCAAGGAGGCATCTAGGCCTTGGTCAGGTGCTATTGGCCGAGGCTCAACAGTGTTCTCCTCCACCTCCCCACTACTCTCGGTAGATGGCGGTGGCAGGCTCTCCACAATGTCCTCGGCCATGTCATCGAGTCGGGCCATGAATGTGTCCGCGAGGTCCACTTCGTTTTCACCACTCGGAAAGTTCCTTGTGTCCTCAGGATTTACCACCTTGGCAAGCACAGGGCTGCCCTTACATTTAAGTCCTGTAGATCTGGTCACTGCGCACACAGGGTACACAACATTATCCTCTGCGGCGGGTGGATCCAGGCAAACCTTAGGGGTAGGCAACATAATAGGCAGTCTGGAGTCCCCTACCTTATCCCCTGCTAAATCATTACCAACTATTACATCAACATTAGGGAAAGGTAGGTATGAAGTGACTCCAACTGTACAAACACCCTTGTGGAAATCAGATTCCAGGGTAACCTTATGGAGGGGTACAGCTCGAGTATCACTAGTGACACCCTCGACCAGTACCACCTCTCCAGTGTCGAGAGTGTTGGCACCTTGCAACGCACTCTCTAAAATTAAAGTCTGGATGGCACCGATGTCTCGGAAGATCACCACGTCCTTCCAGGAAGAACCCTCAGACAAAAGTAGTCTCCCTTTCGATAAGAATGGGGAAAGCAAGTCCAACCACTGTGGGTTGGAGGTCTTACTCCCTAACCCTTCGGAAGGCCTCAACCCCTGTGTCACAACTGGAGCATTGGGTCTTTTTTCCGGGTACAGTTGCCAACAACGGCTAATAGTGTGGTTTGGACGATTACAGTGACCACAAAAACGTCGGGGAGAAGAGACATTACTAACAGAATTACCCTTCGGTTCACCCTTAGGTGTCGTGGGGCTAGACACTTTAACAGGGTTAGTTATGTCTAAAACAGAAGGTGCATTAGTTAAAGGGTTAGAATGAGCTGGTCTGGACTGGCTGTGGGTATAAGTTTTGCTACTCTGTGGGGTATAATTATTTTTATTGGGCCTTTTGCCCGCCAATTGGTAGTTTTCTGCCAACTTGGCCAAATCCCCTATTTTAGAATTTACCTCTACCCTTCCTCTAATATACTGAGCTACAATGTCTGGCATACTATCTATAAACTGTTCGATTAACAAAGTGTTCTTGAGTGCCTCGTATGTTGTGGCTTTAGCCGAACGAATCCATTTATCAAACAATCTAATTTGATCATTAGCAAATTCAGTGAGCGGTTGGTTGTGAGTAGGCCTAAGGTTGCGATAACCTTGGCGGTGAGCTTCAGGAGTAATTTCATATGCCCGCAAAATACGTTCCCTGACTTTATCATATTCAAAACACTCGTCGTCAGGCATGCTTATAAAAATATCTTGTGCTTTACCCATAAGTCTTCCCTGTAGGATTTTCACCCACTCTTCCTTTGGCCAGTTCATGGACATGGCCAATCTCTGATAATGGTTGAAAAACCTTTCAGGGTCCGACTCGGAAAATTCAGGCAAATTATGCTTTTTCTCATAATGCCTGGGGTTTGAATCCCCGGCAGGTGGAGGTCCAGTGGCATTCGCTCTAATTCTAGCCTCCTCGGTTTTGAGTCTTTGCTCCTCTAATTTTATTCTTGCTAACTCTAGAGCTAATTCTCTATCCCTATGAGCTGCACTTTCTGCTTGGCTAGGCTGGCATAAAGGTGTATCACTTGCCAATAGTTCTTCATCAATACAATGTTGTAATATTTCATTCACCAGAGTCCACTTTTTATCCGCGTCATTTAATTCTAGGCCAAATTCCTTGCCTAACAATACTAAATTAGACTTGGCAAGTTTCTTTATCTCTACCACTGAAGGCTCCCTTGCCAGTCTCTGCATTTCAGATGACATCACTAATAATTTTAGCTCCCAGCCAAAGAAAAAATTAAAAAATAAAAATTGGAAAAAAAACAAAAATTTGCACGGCCCCTAACACAGGGCCACACTAACCTTAATCATGAAGGGATCCAGCTGGGTGTCCAGTCAGTGCAAGAATGTCCTTTGCTAGATGAGCTGGACCCTAGGCTAGCACACAACCGTTCTGCGGAAAACAAAAAAATTTAGTTTTGGCACTCAAGAATCAAATTTTTTACACTTATAATGTTCCTCCCGGACTGGCCAACCACTTGTTATAAATAATTGTGTGGTGGGCTTGCTATGGGGAACTGGTACTATTAAGGGGTAAGGGTAGTAGAAGACAAAGTATCAAAATATGGGAGAGCTAAAAGGCCTGGCCCCCAAAATAAACTATCCACAGTAATAATACCTTGCTACTACACCATATATGTCAGTCTAAGGGTTGATCAATGCACTCCCACACAGGAGGAAGGGATACTCCTATAATTCATGTACTTATTTATTAACCCCTTAACAACCCCCCATATACACTCACACCAATAACAATAATAATAATAACTTTACCACACTACCTTACGTTAAAAGCCTTGGTCCACATAAACAGGATACAAGGGTTTACACTGAGCACAAGCTAGGGTAAAACTCTATTATTGAATAACTTGAAGTTAGAGTCAGCTTAGGGTAGGGGACCACGTGGTTCCAATGGGACCCCCCTTTTCAATAACTAGTAATATAAACCCTAAAAACACCTACTACACATAGAATAGACTACTCTACACATAGAACATAAGTATGCCAGAAATTGAGTAATGTACACAGTATATACTTAGCTTGAACAAGACACAGAAATAAGGAAACGAGGAGGAAGGATAGGAGGTTCCTTTCACCACAGCCAGCAACCAGAGAAGATGGAGTCTCAGTCTCCTTCCCCACAGCTGCCGGCAGACTGCTCAACTAATCGTACCACAGCCCTATACCAAGTTTACTCAGGTTTACTTTACAAATGATTAGAAAGTAATAGTAAGCATAGTTGGTGCCTATGTTATTATTTAATAATCAACCCCAGCTCAGTCTTTAAATGCTCTTTGAGAAACAAGAATAGTCTTACATCTGGCAGGGATGATACAAACAAAGCCACATCGGGTTGCGATTTTCTACTCTAACGTAGCTTAATTAGTTAAATTTTGACCTCTGGTTTCCACTGAAAAACCCAGAGTCGTAACACCCACCATGAGAGTTAGAGCACTCTACCCACCTTGAGAGTGAGAGTACTCTCCCCACCATGAGAGTGAGAGCACTCACCCCACCATGAGTGAGAGCACTCACCCAACCATGAGAGTGAGAGCACTCCCCCCACCATGAGAGTGAGAGCCCCTCCCCAACATGAGAGTGAGAGCACTCACCCCACCATGAGAGTTAGAGCACTCACGCCACCATGAGAGTGAGAGCACTCACCCCACAATGAGAGTGAGAGCACTCACCCCACCATGCGAGTGAGAGCCCTCTCCCCACCATGAGAGTGAGAGCACTCACCCCACAATGAGAGTGAGAGCCCCCTCCCCACCATGAGAGTGAGAGCACTCACCCCACCATGAGAGTGAGAGCACTCACCCCACCATGAGAGTGAGAGCACTCACCCCACCATGAGAGTGAGAGCACTCACCCCACCATGAGAGTGAGAGCACTCACCCCACCATGAGAGTGAGATCACTCACCCTACCATGAGAGTGAGAGACCCCTCCCCACCATGAGAGTGCGAGCACTCACCTCATGAGTGATAGTACTCAACCCAGCATGAGAGTGAGAGCACTCACCCCACCATGAGAGTGAGAGCACTCACCCCACAATGAGAGCGAGAGCACTCACCCCACTATGTGAGTGAGAGCCCCCTCCCCACCATGAGAGTGAGAGCACTCACCCCACCATAAGAGTGAGAGCATTCATCCCACCATGAGAGTGAGAGCACTCTCTCCATCTTGAGAATGAGAACACTCACCCCAACCTTGAGAGTGAGAGCACTCTCTCCACCATGAGAGTGAGAGCACACTCCCCACCATGAGAGTGAGAGCACTCTCCCCACCATGAGAGTGAGAGCACTCACCCCAACATGTGTGTGAGAGCACTCACTCCACCATGAGAGTGAGAGCCCTCTCCCCACCATGAGAGTGAGAGCACTCACCCCACCATGAAAGTGAGAGTACTCTCCCCACAATGAGAGTGAGAACACTCACCCCACCATGACAGTGAGTGCACTCTCCCGATTGTTTGAATGAGAGCACTCTCCCAGCTATGAAAGAGAGAACACTCACCCCACCATGAAAGTGAGAGCACTCACCCCCTCGAGAAAGAGAGAACACTCACCCCCTTGAGAGTGAGAGCACTCTCCCCACTATGAGAGTGAGAGCTCTCTCCCCACCAAGAGAGTGAGAGCACTCACCCCACCATGTGAGTGAGAGCACTGTCCCCACCATGAGAGTGAGAGCCTCCTCCCCACCATGAGAGTGAGAGCACTCACCCCACCATGAGAGTGAGAGTACTCTCCCCACAATGAGAGTGAGAGTACTCTCCCCACAATGAGAGAGAGAACGCTCACCCCACCATTAAAGTGAGAGCACTAACCCCATCATAAGATTGAGAGCACTCTCCTCACCTTGAGAGTGAGAGCACTCACACCACCATGAGAGTGAGAGCACTCACCCCAACATGTGAGTGAGAGCACTCACTCCACCATGAGAGTGAGAGCCCTCTCCCCACCATGAGAGTGAGAGCACTCACCCCACCATGAAAGTGAGAGTACTCTCCCCACAATGAGAGTGAGAACACTCACCCCACCATGACAGTGAGTGCACTCTCCCGATTGTTTGAATGAGAGCACTCTCCCAGCTATGAGAGAGAGAGCTCTCTCCCCACCAAGAGAGTGAGAGCACTCACCCCACCATGTGAGTGAGAGCACACTCCCCACCATGAGAGTGAGAGCACTCTCCCCACCATGAGAGTGAGAGCACTCACCCCAACATGTGTGTGAGAGCACTCACTCCACCATGAGAGTGAGAGCCCTCTCCCCACCATGAGAGTGAGAGCACTCACCCCACCATGAAAGTGAGAGTACTCTCCCCACAATGAGAGTGAGAACACTCACCCCACCATGACAGTGAGTGCACTCTCCCGATTGTTTGAATGAGAGCACTCTCCCAGCTATGAAAGAGAGAACACTCACCCCACCATGAAAGTGAGAGCACTCACCCCCTCGAGAAAGAGAGAACACTCACCCCCTTGAGAGTGAGAGCACTCTCCCCACTATGAGAGTGAGAGCTCTCTCCCCACCAAGAGAGTGAGAGCACTCACCCCACCATGTGAGTGAGAGCACTGTCCCCACCATGAGAGTGAGAGCCTCCTCCCCACCATGAGAGTGAGAGCACTCACCCCACCATGAGAGTGAGAGTACTCTCCCCACAATGAGAGTGAGAGTACTCTCCCCACAATGAGAGAGAGAACGCTCACCCCACCATTAAAGTGAGAGCACTAACCCCATCATAAGATTGAGAGCACTCTCCTCACCTTGAGAGTGAGAGCACTCACACCACCATGAGAGTGAGAGCACTCACCCCAACATGTGAGTGAGAGCACTCACTCCACCATGAGAGTGAGAGCCCTCTCCCCACCATGAGAGTGAGAGCACTCACCCCACCATGAAAGTGAGAGTACTCTCCCCACAATGAGAGTGAGAACACTCACCCCACCATGACAGTGAGTGCACTCTCCCGATTGTTTGAATGAGAGCACTCTCCCAGCTATGAGAGAGAGAACACTCACCCCACCATGAAAGTGAGAGCACTCACCCCCTCGAGAAAGAGAGAACACTCACCCCCTTGAGAGTGAGAGCACTCTCCCCACTATGAGAGTGAGAGCTCTCTCCCCACCAAGAGAGTGAGAGCACTCACCCCACCATGTGAGTGAGAGCACTGTCCCCACCATGAGAGTGAGAGCCTCCTCCCCACCATGAGAGTGAGAGCACTCACCCCACCATGAGAGTGAGAGTACTCTCCCCACAATGAGAGTGAGAGTACTCTCCCCACAATGAGAGAGAGAACGCTCACCCCACCATTAAAGTGAGAGCACTAACCCCATCATAAGATTGAGAGCACTCTCCTCACCTTGAGAGTGAGAGCACTCACACCACCATGAGAGTGAGAGCACTCTCCCCACCATGAGAGTTAGAGCACTCTCCCCTTCATGAGAGTGAGTGCACTCTCCCCTTCATGACAGTGAGAGCACTCACCCCACCATGAGAGTGTGCGCACTCTCCCTACCATGAGAGTGAGAGCACTCACCCCACTTTGCGAGTGAGAGCACTTTCCCCACCATGAGAGTTAGAGCACTCTACCCACCTTGAGAGTGAGAGTACTCTCCCCACCATGAGAGTGAGAGCATAGCTCAGTCGATTAAGGCAGCGTCTGGGATGCTCTCGGACGCAGGTTCGAATCCTCGTCACAATTGTAATTTCTGTGTGTAATTAAGTTATTTTGTCATTCCCAAATAATATTCAATATAACATACAGTATATGGTGTTTTGTTATTCCACAATATTATTTAAAAGTATTTGTAATTTTTTATATTCTATAATAGTGTTTTGGTGTTTTTCAAGGCGTGCAAGGCGTGCAGGGCTTGTCTCAGAAATAACCAAGCAGAAGAATAGAAGAATGTGGATGAATTAAATATTTTATAAAAGCTTACCAGGAAATTTTTACGTTTTCTATGATGAACCAGATAAATAGAATATGGATAATTTTGAAAGAATACCACTAACTTCTTTAAAATTGAGTTTCCGGTGACTACTCGAGTGACATTGGAAATAATGATATTTTAATAATAATAATAATTCATTGTGTTCGGTGGACAGGCAGCCAACATATATAAACATGTTAGGCTGCCTGGTCGAATGGTCGAATTTCACACCCTTCCAGAGTGCAACCCCACAACAAGATGACCAACTCCGGGGTACCTATTGTTGTGGTCACCTTGTGAGTTTTGATGGCGAACCACGTGTGGGTAGAGAGATATATACAAGTGACAAATTAGGAGGCTCACATTGAGTCTGTAGCCTTCTGAGGTGGCAGCAGAAGCAAGTCTAAGCTTCGGCAGTAGATGAGGGGATGGGTTGAGGTAGGCAGGCCCACTTAATATTTTTTTTCTGAGATATATACAAGAGTTGTTACATTCTTGTACAGCCACTAGTACGCGTAGCGTTTCGGGCAGGTCCCTGGAATACGATCCCCGCCGCGAAGAATCGTTTTTACAACCAAGTACTCATTTTACTGTTGAGTTAAACAGAGGCTACAGTTAAGGATTTGCGCCCAGTAAATCTTCCCCGGCCAGGATACGAAGCCATGACTAAGAGCTCGCGATACGCCAGGCGAGTGTCTTACCACTGCACCACGGAGACTGAATATAGCCTATGGGGGTAGGCAATGCTCGCAAAACCAGCGGCAGGGCCAAAGCAATCTGGTCAGCAGGGATGGTTGGGCACGAGGAGTAGTATGGTCTCCCCATACTGCCCTTGGGGTGTCGAATCCAATCACCGTCGGATATAACCTGGAGGAGAGAAATGCTTCCAAGGGCGGGCTATATTTAATGTGGCTCCCTCCACACCATTTACTGCTTAAATTAACAGGGGTATTAGGTGAGAGGAAACGCTCCCAGCCTTTTCTATCCATCCTGGGATTCGTGCCTGAAATTCCTGATTTTGAGTCGAAGACGAATCCGACGGTATTATTGGTGGAACGAACAGGGGGCAAATATCAAGTTCCTGCCAACAGGAAGCATGATAATATCAGCATAAGTAAATGTATTAATTAAGAAGTCCCATAGTTCACACGTCGTTTTCGGTACTCCCAAGGCGTTTACTGCATGTACCCAGAGCACAGGTTCGAATCCTTCTCATAGCTCCTACTGAGTTTCTCATTGATACAGCACGTTAATATGACTTGTTTGTGTATACGTTACCCCATTAACCCCATGCTGCAAGAGTTACACAATTAACCCCCATACTGCAAAAGTTAAACCATTAACCCCCATACTGCAAAAGTTAAACCATTGACCCCATACTGGAGGTTAATGTTGTAGTGGGTGGCAGTGGTGGTTGATGGTTATGGTTAGTGGTAATGGTGGTTGATGGTTGTGATTGGTGGCAGTGATGATTGTTGTTGATGGTAGTGGTAGTTGATGGTTGTGGTTGATAGTAGTTGTGCAAATTTAGTTGTCAACATAAGCTGCTTAAGTTCATGCATGTAATAACCTATTAATATCCATTATGTTTCATCCAGTTGTTCATCTCAATCACGCACGTCCTGTACCACCTCACCCCAAGAGAATATAAACTTTTGCAAATGCATGGTAAATAAATAAATAAAACACAAGTTACAGCCCCTCTCCTGTGCCAGGTAAGTCCACTACGGGCTCACAATAGCCCGTGCGACTTGGAACTGTTTGTTCCAAGTAGCGAATCTTAAACAAAAACAACAACAGCATGGTAAATTTGTCTTTGAAAATGTAAGGAGTGCCTTGTAAAATGCATCCCTACGCGTCAGACCATAATAAAGTGTGAAAATGACCTTTGTAGAGTTAATTTTTAAACTTCCCTCGACAGTGAAGAAAAGTATAAGAAATATTGAGAATATTCGTGACAGAATCTATATACCTATATATATATATATATATATATATATATATATATATATATATATATATATATATATATATATATATATATATATATATATATATATATATATATATATATATATATTAGTATATTTTGGTAGCAGTCTTTCCTGTAGACATATATTATTAAATATGACCGAAAAAGTAAGATTAATAATTCTAACACGAATTTTCTCAATCTTTCGTACATTACGCTTCACTGTTGGAGGTAAATCAAAAATCAATTCTCCAAAATTCATTTTTATTTCTAGTCTGACGCGACACGGGCGCGTTTCGTAAAACTTATTACATTTTCAAAGACTTTAGTTCACAAATACACAACTGATTAGAACTTACGTATCTCCGATTTTATATCTACATTTGAGTGAGGTGGGAGGGGTGATGTGGCATTAACACAAGACAGAACAAGAGGGGATAATAATAGGGTATTAAAAGTATCAACACAAGACAGAACACAAACAATGGGTATTGAATAGAAGTGTTTGTAGAAAGCCTATTGGTCCATATTTCTTGATGCTTCTATATTGGAGCGGAGTCTTGAGGTGGGTAGAATATAGTTGTGCAATAATTGGCTGTTGATTGCTGGTGTTGACTTCTTGATGTGTAGTGCCTCGCAAACGTCAAGCCGCCTGCTATCGCTGTATCTATCGATGATTTCTGTGTTGTTTACTAGGATTTCTCTGGCGATGGTTTGGTTGTGGGAAGAGATTATATGTTCCTTAATGGAGCCCTGTTGCTTATGCATCATTAAACGCCTAGAAAGAGATGTTGTTGTCTTGCCTATATACTGGGTTTTTTGGAGCTTACAGTCCCCAAGTGGGCATTTGAAGGCATAGACGACGTTAGTCTCTTTTAAAGCGTTCTGTTTTGTGTCTGGAGAGTTTCTCATGAGAAGGCTGGCTGTTTTTCTGGTTTTATAGTAAATCGTCAGTTGTATCCTCTGATTTTTGTCTGTAGGGATAACGTTTCTATTAACAATATCTTTCAGGACCCTTTCCTCCGTTTTATGAGCTGTGGAAAAGAAGTTCCTGTAAAATAGTCTAATAGGGGGTATAGGTGGATTGTTAGTTGTCTCTTCAGAGGTTGCATGGCTTTTCACTTTCCTTCTTATGATGTCTTCGATGAAACCATTGGAGAAGCCGTTATTGACTAGGACCTGCCTTACCCTACAGAGTTCTTCGTCGACTTGCTTCCATTCTGAGCTGTGGCTGAGAGCACGGTCGACATATGCGTTAACAACACTCCTCTTGTACCTGTCAGGGCAGTCGCTGTTGGCATTTAGGCACATTCCTATGTTTGTACGAAAGATTGAGAAAATTCGTGTTAGAATTATTAAATCTTACTTTTTCGGTCATATTTAATAATATATATATATATATATATATATATATATATATATATATATATATATATATATATATATATATATATATATATATATATATATATATATATATATATATATATATGTCGTACCTAGTAGCCAGAACGCACTTCTCAGCCTACTATGCAAGGCCCGATTTGCCAAATAAGCCAAGTTTTCATGAATTAATGTTTTTTCGGCTACCTAACCTACCTAACCTAACCTAACCTAACGTTTTCAGCTACCTAACCTAATCCTAACCTATAAAGATAGGTTAGGTTAGGTTAGGTAGGGTTGGTTAGGTTCGGTCATATATCTACGTTAATTTTAACTCCAATAAAATAAAATTGACCTCATACATAATGAAATGGGTAGCTTTATCATTTCATAAGAAAAAAATTAGAGAAAATATATTAATTCAGGAAAACTTGGCTTATTAGGCAAATCGGGCCTTGCATAGTAGGTTGAGAAGTGCGTTCTGGCTACTAGGTACGACATATATATATATATATATATATATATATATATATATATATATATATATATATATATATATATATATATATATATATATATATATATATATATATATGTCGTACCTAGTAGCCAGAACGCACTTCTCAACCTACTATGCAAGGCCCGATTTGCCTAATAAGTCAAGTTTTCATGAATTATTTATTTTTCGACTACCTAACCTACCTAACCTAACCTAACCTAACTTTTTCGGCTACCTAACCTAACCTAACGTATAAAGATAGGTTAGGTTAGATTAGGTAGGGTTGGTTAGGTTTGGTCATATATCTACGTTAATTTTAACTCCAATAACAAAAAAATTGACCTCATACATAATGAAATGGGTAGCTTTATCATTTCATATGAAAAAAAATTGAGAAAATATATTAATTCAGGAAAACTTGGCTTATTAGGCAAATCAGGCCTTGCATAGTAGGCAGAGAAGTGCGTTCTGGCTACTAGGTACGACATATATATATATATATATATATATATATATATATATATATATATATATATATATATATATATATATATATATATATATATATATATATATATATATATATATATATATATATATATATATATATATATATATATATATTTGAGTATATTTTGGTAGCAGTCTTTCCTGTAGACATATATTATTAAATATGACCGAAAAAGTAAGATTAATAATTCTAACACGAATTTTCTCAATCTTTCGTACATTACGCTTCACTATTGGAGGTAAATCAAAAATCAATTCTCCAAAATTCATTTTTATTTCTAGTCTGACGTGACACGGGCGCGTTTCGTAAAACTTATTACATTTTCAAAGATTTTAGTTCACAAATACACAACTGAATAGAACTTACATATACAGGAAAGACTGCTACCAAAATATACTAATATTAAAGCGCACGACCCAGCAGCAAGGAATCAAGCCTTCACGATAAAATATCGCCAGGATCTGATTCGTGATCAGATATACAAGGCTGAGAATGAAATCAAAGACAACAAAACGCAACTACTTCATGCTACAAACGAGTGGAGAAATAGCAACATCGACGATAGTATCCGTACCCGCATTGAACAACACCTCGACATCCTCACAGACCAACATCACCTCAGCACTGAAACAAGGATTATCAAGAAACTAACAACATTATATGGAGGACCTATGGCAATTCCACGACCAAGAGATTTCTTCCTGAACCTTGCAGGAATTAACCTCACTGAGGACCAAGTCACTCTCCTAAATCTGGGCATAAACTGTCATGTTATGTCCAGACCGAGTGAGATGGCCCGGAAAGTAGAGTTGGAAATTCTGTTGGACGACATATTCGACCTCGAGACACAAAAGAAGGTCACTACCAAAGATACCTTAGAAGCAGAACTTATTGCAGAAGGAGGAAAGAATCGAGGCAACTACAGAAGCACCATACTGTCCCCCGAGCTTAAAGCGGCAGCTAAAAGCCTTCGTGAGAACAAGGAGATAGTTGTCAGGAGAGGTGACAAGTCGCCAATATATGTCATTCTTAAAAAAGACGAATATCTGGCGAAAATGAACATCATACTCTCTGACCAAACTAAGTTCCAAAGGGTAACGAAGGACACTACAGCCGAATTAAAAGCAAAGGTCAACAAACTGATCGAAACTGTGAACGCCAAGAAATCCGGACTCCACCTGCCAAAGATCATTGGGGAATATAAACCTGGATATGCGTATGGAAATGTCAAGACGCACAAGCCTGGAAACCCACTTCGGCCAATCATTAGCCAGATACCCACACCCACGTACAAACTGGCGAAGCGACTCAACGGCCTGCTGATTCCTTATGTTCCTTGCGCCTTCAGCCTGAAGTCTCCAAAGGAATTTGTTGACTTACTGCGGGGCACACGGGCCACAGGGATAAGAGCCTCGTTGGACGTAGAATCGCTGTTTACCAACGTACCTGTGGACGAGACAATCGGAATGATAGCCGACAGAGTGTATCATGATCCAGCCTGTACTCCTCTTGACATACCAGAAAATATTCTGAGGAAACTACTCCAAGCTTGTACTAAACAGGCACCCTTCTTGAGCCCGGATGGGCACATGTATAAGCAAGTAGATGGGGTCGCCATGGGTTCTCCCCTAGATGTCCTGTTTGCAAACTTCTACATGGGTACCATCGAGCAAAAAGTCTTAGTCGACATGAACTTGAAACCGGCCATATACTGCAGGTATGTTGACGACATTTTTATACAGGTACCTGATGTCAGACATCTGCAGGAGCTGAAGGAGGCATTTGAGCAGAGTTCCGTGCTGCGTTTCACTTACGAGATGGAAAAGGGTGGGAAGCTGCCCTTTCTAGATGTAACAGTCATGGAAAAGGGCGGAGGTTTCCACACTGCAGTCTACACTAAGGAAACAAACATAGGAATGTGCCTAAATGCCAACAGCGACTGCCCAGACAGGTACAAGAGGAGTGTTGTTAACGCATATGTCGACCGTGCTCTCAGCCACAGCTCAGAATGGAAGCAAGTCGACGAAGAACTCTGTAGGGTAAGGCAGGTCCTAGTCAATAACGGCTTCTCCAATGGTTTCGTCGAAGACATCATTAGAAGGAAAGTGAAAAGCCATGCAACCTCTGAAGAGACAACTAACACAACACCTATACCCCCTATTAGACTATTTTACAGGAACTTCTTTTCCACAGCTCATAAAACGGAGGAAAGGGTCCTGAAAGATATTGTTAATAGAAACGTTATCCCTACAGACAAAAATCAGAGGATACAACTGACGATTTACTATAAAACCAGAAAAACGGCCAGCCTACTCATGAGAAACTCTCCAGACACAAAACAGAACGCTTTAAAAGAGACTAACGTCGTCTATGCCTTCAAATGCCCACTTGGGGACTGTAAGCTCCAAAAAACCCAGTATATAGGCAAGACAACAACATCTCTTTCTAGGCGTTTAACGATGCATAAGCAACAGGGCTCCATTAAGGAACATATAATCTCTTCCCACAACCAAACCATCGCCAGAGAAATCCTAGTAAACAACACAGAAATCATCGATAGATAGAGCGATAGCAGGCGGCTTGACGTTTGCGAGGCACTACACATCAAGAAGTCAACACCAGCAATCAACAGCCAATTATTGCACAACTATATTCTACCCACCTCAAGACTCCGCTCCAATATAGAAGCATCAAGAAATATGGATCAATAGGCTTTCTACAAACACTTCTATTCAATATCCATTGTTTCGTGTTCTGTCTTGTGTTGATGAAATTAATACCCTATTAATACTCTTGTTCTGTCTTGTGTTGATGAAATTAATACCCTATTAATACCACATTTTGTTCTGTCTTGTGTTAATGCCACATCACCCCTTCC
This sequence comes from Procambarus clarkii, assembly GCF_040958095.1. Classification (NCBI taxonomy): domain Eukaryota; kingdom Metazoa; phylum Arthropoda; class Malacostraca; order Decapoda; family Cambaridae; genus Procambarus; species Procambarus clarkii. The sequence continues at coordinate 11,283,442 of NC_091165.1, forward strand.
ACCTCACTCAAATGTAGATATAAAATCGGAGATATGTAAGTTCTATTCAGTTGTGTATTTGTGAACTAAAGTCTTTGAAAATGTAATAAGTTTTACGAAACACGCCCGTGTCGCGTCAGACTAGAAATAAAAATGAATTTTGGAGAATTGATTTTTGATTTACCTCCAACAGTGAAGCGTAATGTACGAAAGATTGAGAAAATTCGTGTTAGAATTATTAATCTTACTTTTTCGGTCATATTTAATAATATATATATATATATATATATATATATATATATATATATATATATATATATATATATATATATATATATATATATATATATATATATATATATATATATATATATTGGTAGCAGTCTTTCCTGTAGACATATATTATTAAATATGACCGAAAAAGTAAGAATAATAATTCTAACACGAATTTTCTCAATCTTTCGTACATTTCTTTTCACTGTTGGAGGTAAATCAAAAATCAATTCTCCAAAATTCATTTTTATTTCTAGTCTGACGCGACACGAGCGCGTTTCGTAAAACTTATTACATTTTCAAAGACTTTAGTTTACAAATACACAACTGAATAGAACTTACGCATCTCCGATTTTATATCTACATTTGAGAGAGGTGGATGGGGTGAGGTGGCATTAATAGGGTATTAATTTCATCAACACAGGACAGAACAAGAGGTGGCATTAATAGGGTATTAATATCATCAACACAAGACAGAACACGAAACAATGGGTATTGAATAGAAGTGATTGTAGAAAGCCTATTGGTCTATATTTTTTGATGCTTCTATATTGGAGCGGAGTCTTGAGGTGGGTAGAATATAGTTCTGCATTAATTGGCTGTTGATTGCTGGTGTTGACATCTTGATGTGTAGTGCCTCGCAAACGTCAAGCCGCCTGCTATCGCTGTATCTATCGATGATTTCTGTGTTGTTTACTAGGATTTCTCTGGCGATGGTTTGGTTGTGGGAAGAGATTATATGTTCCTTAATGGAGCCCTGTTGCTTATGAATCGTTAAACGCCTAGAAAGAGATGTTGTTGTCTTGCCAATATACTGGGTTTTTTGGAGCTTACAGTCCCCAAGAGGGCATTTGAAGGCATAGACGACGTTAGTCTCTTTTAAAGCGTTCTGTTTTGTGTCTGGAGAGTTTCTCATGAGTAGGCTGGCCGTTTTTCTGGTTTTATAGTAAATCGTCAGTTGTATCCTCTGATTTTTGTCTGTAGGGATAACGTTTCTATTAACAATATCTTTCAGGACCCTTTCCTCCGTTTTATGAGCTGTGGAAAAGAAGTTCCTGTAAAATAGTCTGATAGGGGGTATAGGTGTTGTGTTAGTTGTCTCTTCAGAGGTTGCATGGCGTTTCACTTTCCTTCTTATGATGTCTTCGACGAAACCATTGGAGAAGCCGTTGTTGACTAGGACCTGTCTGTGAACTGTGAACGCCAAGAAATCTGGACTCCACCTGCCAAAGATCATTGGGGAATATAAACCTGGATATGCGTATGGAAATGTCAAGACACACAAGCCTGGAAAGCCACTTCGGCCAATCATTAGCCAGATACCCACACCCACGTACAGACTGGCGAAGCGACTCAACGGCCTGCTGACTCCTTATGTTCCTTGCGCCTTCAGCCTGAAGTCTCCAAAGGAATTTGTTGACTTACTGCGGGGCACACGGGCCACAGGGATAAGAGCCTCGTTGGACGTAGAATCGCTGTTTACCAACGTACCTGTGGACGAGACAATCGGGATGATAACCGACAGAGTGTATCGTGATCCAGCCTGTACTCCTCTTGACATACCAGAAAATATTCTGAGGAAACTACTCCAAGCTTGTACTAAAGAGGCACACTTCTTGAGCCCGGATGGGCACATGTATAAGCAAGTAGATGGGGTCGCCATGGGTTCTCCCCTAGGTGTCCTGTTTGCAAACTTCTACATGGGTACCATCGAGCAAAAAGTCTTAGTCGACATGAACTTGAAACCGGCCATATACTGCAGGTATGTTGACGACATTTTTATACAGGTACCTGATGTCAGACATCTGCAGGAGCTGAAGGAGGCATTTGAGCAGAGTTCCGTGCTGCGTTTCACTTACGAGATGGAAAAGGGTGGGAAGCTGCCCTTTCTAGATGTAACAGTCATGGAAAAGGGCGGAGGTTTCCACACTGCAGTCTACACTAAGGAAACAAACAAAGGAATGTGCCTAAATGCCAACAGCGACTGCCCAGACAGGTACAAGAGGAGTGTTGTTAACGCATATGTCGACCGTGCTCTCAGCCACAGCTCAGAATGGAAGCAAGTCGACGAAGAACTCTGTAGGGTAAGGCAGGTCCTAGTCAATAACGGCTTCTCCAATGGTTTCGTCGAAGACATCATTAGAAGGAAAGTGAAAAGCCATGCAACCTCTGAAGAGACAACTAACACAACACCTATACCCCCTATTAGACTATTTTACAGGAACTTCTTTTCCACAGCTCATAAAACGGAGGAAAGGGTCCTGAAAGATATTGTTAATAGAAACGTTATCCCTACAGACAAAAATCAGAGGATACAACTGACGATTTACTATAAAACCAGAAAAACGGCCAGCCTACTCATGAGAAACTCTCCAGACACAAAACAGAACGCTTTAAAAGAGACTAACGTCGTCTATGCCTTCAAATGCCCACTTGGGGACTGTAAGCTCCAAAAAACCCAGTATATAGGCAAGACAACAACATCTCTTTCTAGGCGTTTAACGATGCATAAGCAACAGGGCTCCATTAAGGAACATATAATCTCTTCCCACAACCAAACCATCGCCAGAGAAATCCTAGTAAACAACACAGAAATCATCGATAGATAGAGCGATAGCAGGCGGCTTGACGTTTGCGAGGCACTACACATCAAGAAGTCAACACCAGCAATCAACAGCCAATTATTGCACAACTATATTCTACCCACCTCAAGACTCCGCTCCAATATAGAAGCATCAAGAAATATGGATCAATAGGCTTTCTACAAACACTTCTATTCAATATCCATTGTTTCGTGTTCTGTCTTGTGTTGATGAAATTAATACCCTATTAATACTCTTGTTCTGTCTTGTGTTGATGAAATTAATACCCTATTAATACCACATTTTGTTCTGTCTTGTGTTAATGCCACATCACCCCTTCCACCTCACTCAAATGTAGATATAAAATCGGAGATATGTAAGTTCTATTCAGTTGTGTATTTGTGAACTAAAGTCTTTGAAAATGTAATAAGTTTTACGAAACACGCCCGTGTCGCGTCAGACTAGAAATAAAAATGAATTTTGGAGAATTGATTTTTGATTTACCTCCAACAGTGAAGCGTAATGTACGAAAGATTGAGAAAATTCGTGTTAGAATTATTAATCTTACTTTTTCGGTCATATTTAATAATATATATATATATATATATATATATATATATATATATATATATATATATATATATATATATATATATATATATATATATATATATATATATATATTGGTAGCAGTCTTTCCTGTAGACATATATTATTAAATATGACCGAAAAAGTAAGAATAATAATTCTAACACGAATTTTCTCAATCTTTCGTACATTTCTTTTCACTGTTGGAGGTAAATCAAAAATCAATTCTCCAAAATTCATTTTTATTTCTAGTCTGACGCGACACGAGCGCGTTTCGTAAAACTTATTACATTTTCAAAGACTTTAGTTTACAAATACACAACTGAATAGAACTTACGCATCTCCGATTTTATATCTACATTTGAGAGAGGTGGATGGGGTGAGGTGGCATTAATAGGGTATTAATTTCATCAACACAGGACAGAACAAGAGGTGGCATTAATAGGGTATTAATATCATCAACACAAGACAGAACACGAAACAATGGGTATTGAATAGAAGTGATTGTAGAAAGCCTATTGGTCTATATTTTTTGATGCTTCTATATTGGAGCGGAGTCTTGAGGTGGGTAGAATATAGTTCTGCATTAATTGGCTGTTGATTGCTGGTGTTGACATCTTGATGTGTAGTGCCTCGCAAACGTCAAGCCGCCTGCTATCGCTGTATCTATCGATGATTTCTGTGTTGTTTACTAGGATTTCTCTGGCGATGGTTTGGTTGTGGGAAGAGATTATATGTTCCTTAATGGAGCCCTGTTGCTTATGAATCGTTAAACGCCTAGAAAGAGATGTTGTTGTCTTGCCTATATACTGGGTTTTTTGGAGCTTACAGTCCCCAAGAGGGCATTTGAAGGCATAGACGACGTTAGTCTCTTTTAAAGCGTTCTGTTTTGTGTCTGGAGAGTTTCTCATGAGTAGGCTGGCCGTTTTTCTGGTTTTATAGTAAATCGTCAGTTGTATCCTCTGATTTTTGTCTGTAGGGATAACGTTTCTATTAACAATATCTTTCAGGACCCTTTCCTCCGTTTTATGAGCTGTGGAAAAGAAGTTCCTGTAAAATAGTCTGATAGGGGGTATAGGTGTTGTGTTAGTTGTCTCTTCAGAGGTTGCATGGCGTTTCACTTTCCTTCTTATGATGTCTTCGACGAAACCATTGGAGAAGCCGTTGTTGACTAGGACCTGTCTGTGAACTGTGAACGCCAAGAAATCTGGACTCCACCTGCCAAAGATCATTGGGGAATATAAACCTGGATATGCGTATGGAAATGTCAAGACACACAAGCCTGGAAACCCACTTCGGCCAATCATTAGCCAGATACCCACACCCACGTACAGACTGGCGAAGCGACTCAACGGCCTGCTGACTCCTTATGTTCCTTGCGCCTTCAGCCTGAAGTCTCCAAAGGAATTTGTTGACTTACTGCGGGGCACACGGGCCACAGGGATAAGAGCCTCGTTGGACGTAGAATCGCTGTTTACCAACGTACCTGTGGACGAGACAATCGGGATGATAACCGACAGAGTGTATCGTGATCCAGCCTGTACTCCTCTTGACATACCAGAAAATATTCTGAGGAAACTACTCCAAGCTTGTACTAAAGAGGCACACTTCTTGAGCCCGGATGGGCACATGTATAAGCAAGTAGATGGGGTCGCCATGGGTTCTCCCCTAGGTGTCCTGTTTGCAAACTTCTACATGGGTACCATCGAGCAAAAAGTCTTAGTCGACATGAACTTGAAACCGGCCATATACTGCAGGTATGTTGACGACATTTTTATACAGGTACCTGATGTCAGACATCTGCAGGAGCTGAAGGAGGCATTTGAGCAGAGTTCCGTGCTGCGTTTCACTTACGAGATGGAAAAGGGTGGGAAGCTGCCCTTTCTAGATGTAACAGTCATGGAAAAGAGCGGAGGTTTCCACACTGCAGTCTACACTAAGGAAACAAACAAAGGAATGTGCCTAAATGCCAACAGCGACTGCCCAGACAGGTACAAGAGGAGTGTTGTTAACGCATATGTCGACCGTGCTCTCAGCCACAGCTCAGAATGGAAGCAAGTCGACGAAGAACTCTGTAGGGTAAGGCAGGTCCTAGTCAATAACGGCTTCTCCAATGGTTTCGTCGAAGACATCATTAGAAGGAAAGTGAAAAGCCATGCAACCTCTGAAGAGACAACTAACACAACACCTATACCCCCTATTAGACTATTTTACAGGAACTTCTTTTCCACAGCTCATAAAACGGAGGAAAGGGTCCTGAAAGATATTGTTAATAGAAACGTTATCCCTACAGACAAAAATCAGAGGATACAACTGACGATTTACTATAAAACCAGAAAAACGGCCAGCCTACTCATGAGAAACTCTCCAGACACAAAACAGAACGCTTTAAAAGAGACTAACGTCGTCTATGCCTTCAAATGCCCACTTGGGGACTGTAAGCTCCAAAAAACCCAGTATATAGGCAAGACAACAACATCTCTTTCTAGGCGTTTAACGATGCATAAGCAACAGGGCTCCATTAAGGAACATATAATCTCTTCCCACAACCAAACCATCGCCAGAGAAATCCTAGTAAACAACACAGAAATCATCGATAGATAGAGCGATAGCAGGCGGCTTGACGTTTGCGAGGCACTACACATCAAGAAGTCAACACCAGCAATCAACAGCCAATTATTGCACAACTATATTCTACCCACCTCAAGACTCCGCTCCAATATAGAAGCATCAAGAAATATGGACCAATAGGCTTTCTACAAACACTTCTATTCAATATCCATTGTTTCGTGTTCTGTCTTGTGTTGATGAAATTAATACCCTATTAATACTCTTGTTCTGTCTTGTGTTGATGAAATTAATACCCTATTAATACCACATTTTGTTCTGTCTTGTGTTAATGCCACATCACCCCTTCCACCTCACTCAAATGTAGATATAAAATCGGAGATATGTAAGTTCTATTCAGTTGTGTATTTGTGAACTAAAGTCTTTGAAAATGTAATAAGTTTTACGAAACACGCCCGTGTCGCGTCAGACTAGAAATAAAAATGAATTTTGGAGAATTGATTTTTGATTTACCTCCAACAGTGAAGCGTAATGTACGAAAGATTGAGAAAATTCGTGTTAGAATTATTAATCTTACTTTTTCGGTCATATTTAATAATATATATATATATATATATATATATATATATATATATATATATATATATATATATATATATATATATATATATATATTGGTAGCAGTCTTTCCTGTAGACATATATTATTAAATATGACCGAAAAAGTAAGAATAATAATTCTAACACGAATTTTCTCAATCTTTCGTACATTTCTTTTCACTGTTGGAGGTAAATCAAAAATCAATTCTCCAAAATTCATTTTTATTTCTAGTCTGACGCGACACGAGCGCGTTTCGTAAAACTTATTACATTTTCAAAGACTTTAGTTTACAAATACACAACTGAATAGAACTTACGCATCTCCGATTTTATATCTACATTTAAGAGAGGTGGATGGGGTGAGGTGGCATTAATAGGGTATTAATTTCATCAACACAAGACAGAACAAGAGGTGGCATTAATAGGGTATTAATATCATCAACACAAGACAGAACACGAAACAATGGGTATTGAATAGAAGTGATTGTAGAAAGCCTATTGGTCTATATTTTTTGATGCTTCTATATTGGAGCGGAGTCTTGAGGTGGGTAGAATATAGTTCTGCATTAATTGGCTGTTGATTGCTGGTGTTGACATCTTGATGTGTAGTGCCTCGCAAACGTCAAGCCGCCTGCTATCGCTGTATCTATCGATGATTTCTGTGTTGTTTACTAGGATTTCTCTGGCGATGGTTTGGTTGTGGGAAGAGATTATATGTTCCTTAATGGAGCCCTGTTGCTTATGCATCGTTAAACGCCTAGAAAGAGATGTTGTTGTCTTGCCTATATACTGGGTTTTTTGGAGCTTACAGTCCCCAAGAGGGCATTTGAAGGCATAGACGACGTTAGTCTCTTTTAAAGCGTTCTGTTTTGTGTCTGGAGAGTTTCTCATGAGTAGGCTGGCCGTTTTTCTGGTTTTATAGTAAATCGTCAGTTGTATCCTCTGATTTTTGTCTGTAGGGATAACGTTTCTATTAACAATATCTTTCAGGACCCTTTCCTCCGTTTTATGAGCTGTGGAAAAGAAGTTCCTGTAAAATAGTCTGATAGGGGGTATAGGTGTTGTGTTAGTTGTCTCTTCAGAGGTTGCATGGCGTTTCACTTTCCTTCTTATGATGTCTTCGACGAAACCATTGGAGAAGCCGTTGTTGACTAGGACCTGTCTGTGAACTGTGAACGCCAAGAAATCTGGACTCCACCTGCCAAAGATCATTGGGGAATATAAACCTGGATATGCGTATGGAAATGTCAAGACACACAAGCCTGGAAACCCACTTCGGCCAATCATTAGCCAGATACCCACACCCACGTACAGACTGGCGAAGCGACTCAACGGCCTGCTGACTCTTTATGTTCCTTGCGCCTTCAGCCTGAAGTCTCCAAAGGAATTTGTTGACTTACTGCGGGGCACACGGGCCATAGGGATAAGAGCCTCGTTGGACGTAGAATCGCTGTTTACCAACGTACCTGTGGACGAGACAATCGGGATGATAACCGACAGAGTGTATCGTGATCCAGCCTGTACTCCTCTTGACATACCAGAAAATATTCTGAGGAAACTACTAGAAGCTTGTACTAAAGCGGCACACTTCTTGAGCCCGGATGGGCACATGTATAAGCAAGTAGATGGGGTTGCCATGGGTTCTCCCCTAGGTGTCCTGTTTGCAAACTTCTACATGGGTACCATCGAGCAAAAAGTCTTAGTCGACATGAACTTGAAACCGGCCATATACTGCAGATATGTTGACGACATTTTTACACAGGTACCTGATGTCAGACATCTGCAGGAGCTGAAGGAGGCATTTGAGCAGAGTTCCCTGCTGCGTTTCACTTACGAGATGGAAAAGGATGAGAAGCTGCCCTTTCTAGATGTAACAGTCATGGAAAAGAGCGGAGGTTTCCACACTGCTGTCTACACTAAGGAAACGAACATAAAATGTGCCTAAATGCCAACAGCGACTGCCCAGACAGGTACAAGAGGAATGTTGTTAACGCATATGTCGACCGTGCTCTCAGCCACAGCTCAGAATGGAAGCAAGTCGACGAAGAACTCTGTAGGGTAAGGCAGGTCCTAGTCAACAATGGCTTCTCCAATGGTTTCGTCGAAGACATCATAAGAAGGAAAGTGAAACGCCATGCAACCTCTGAAGAGACAACTAACACAACACCTATACCCCCTATCAGACTATTTTACAGGAACTTCTTTTCCACAGCTCATAAAACGGAGGAAAGGGTCCTGAAAGATATTGTTAATAGAAACGTTATCCCTACAGACAAAAATCAGAGGATACAACTGACGATTTACTATAAAACCAGAAAAACGGCCAGCCTACTCATGAGAAACTCTCCAGACACAAAACAGAACGCTTTAAAAGAGACTAACGTCGTCTATGCCTTCAAATGCCCTCTTGGGGACTGTAAGCTCCAAAAAACCCAGTATATAGGCAAGACAACAACATCTCTTTCTAGGCGTTTAACGATGCATAAGCAACAGGGCTCCATTAAGGAACATATAATCTCTTCCCCCAACCAAACCATCGCCAGAGAAATCCTAGTAAACAACACAGAAATCATCGATAGATACAGCGATAGCAGGCGGCTTGACGTTTGCGAGGCACTACACATCAAGAAGTCAACACCAGCAATGAACAGCCAATTAATGCACAACTATATTCTACCCACCTCAAGACTCCGCTCCAATATAGAAGCATCAAGAAATATGGACCAATAGGCTTTCTACAATCACTTCTATTCAATACCCATTGTTTCGTGTTCTGTCTTGTGTTGATGAAATTAATACCCTATTAATGCCACCTCTTGTTCTGTCTTGTGTTGATGAAATTAATACCCTATTAATGCCACCTCACCCCATTCACCTCTCTCAAATGTAGATATAAAATCGGAGATGCGTAAGTTCTATTCAGTTGTGTATTTGTAAACTAAAGTCTTTGAAAATGTAATAAGTTTTACGAAACGCGCTCGTGTCGCGTCTGACTAGAAATAAAAATGAATTTTGGAGAATTGATTTTTGATTTACCTCCAACAGTGAAAAGAAATGTACGAAAGATTGAGAAAATTCGTGTTAGAATTATTAATCTTACTTTTTCGGTCATATTTAATAATATATGTCTACAAATATATATATATATATATATATATAAATATATATATATATATATATATATATATATATATATATATATATATATATATATATATATATGTATATATATATATATATATATATATATATATATATATATATATATATATATATATATATATATATATATATACATATAGTGTGAAGAAAACAGAAGAAGACAGTGAAAAAAAGTATAAGAAATATTGAGAATATTCGTGATAGAATCTATATATATATATATATATATATATATATATATATATATATATATATATATATATATATATATATATGCGAACAAGCCTGAATGGTCCCCAGGACAATATGCAACTGAAAACTCACACCCCAGAAGTGACTCGAACCCATACTCCCAGGAGCAACGCAACTGGTATGTACAAGACGCCTTAATCCACTTGACCATCACGACCGGACATAATGAGGTGATAGCCTAAGCTATTTGAACCACCCCACTGCCGGCACTCGGATAGTAATCTTGGGCATAGCATTTTACCAAATTACCTCATTCTTTGGGGCACACGTGAGGAACACAAATGCAAACAAGCCTGAATGGTCCCCAGGACAATATGCAACTGAAAACTCACACCCCAGAAGTGACTCGAACCCATACTCCCAGGAGCAACGCAACTGGTATGTACAAGACGTCTTAATCCACTTGACCATCACGACCGGACATAATGAGGTGATAGCCTAAGCTATTTGAACCACCCCACCGCCGGCACTCGGATAGTAATCTTGGGCATAGCATTTTACCAAATCACCTCATTCTTTGGGGCACACGTGAGGAACACAAATGCGAATTTCAAAATTTTTTCATTTTTTCAGAAAATTTCAGTTGCATATTGTCCTGGGGACCATTCAGGCTTGTTTGCATTTGTGTTCCTCACGTGTGCCCCAAAGAATGAGGTGATTTGGTAAAATTTGGTAAAATTTGATATATATATATCACCAGAGGTGGTACCCTCACAAACTTTAATATATATATATATATATATATATATATATATATATATATATATATATATATATATATATATATATATATATATATATATATATATATATATATATATATATATATTTATATATATATATATATATATATATATATATATATATATATATATATATATATATATATATATATATATATATATATATATATATATATATATATATATCAGCAGAGGTGGTACCCTCACAAACTTTAAAATATATATATATATATATATATATATATATATATATATATATATATATATATATATATATATATATATATTGCTAGCAGTCTTTCCTGTAGACATATATTATTAAATATGACCGAAAAAGTAAGATTAATAATTCTAACACGAATTTTTTCAATGTTTCTTATATTTCTTTTTACTGTTGATGGTAACTGAAAAATCAATTCTCCAAAATTCATTTTTATTTCTAGTCTGACGCGACACTTGAACGCGTTTCGTAAAACTTATTACATTTTCAAAGACTTTAGTTTACACACACACAACTATAACTGAACAGAGTTTAAACAGCTTCGATTTTATACCAGCAATTGGGTGAGGTGATATGTTACAACAGTTTTGGATGAGGTGAAAACAAACTTTTAACACAAGAGAGAACACGAAACAATGGGTATAATATTTTGTAAGTTAAAGGGAAGAATGGAAGTAACTGCAAAGGGCCTATCGGCCCATATTTCTTGATGCTTCTATATTGGTGTGGAGTCTTGAAGTGGGTAGAATATAGTTGTGCATTAATTGGCTGTTGATAGCTGGTGTCGACTTCTTAATGTGTAGTGCCTCGCAGATATCTAGCCGCCTGCTATCGCTGTATCTATCGATGATTTCTGTGTTGTTTGCTAAGATTTCTCTGGTGATAGTTTGGTTGTGGGAAGAGATTATATGTTCCTTAATGGAACATTAACCATCCCTGCTGACCAGATTGCTTTGGCCCTGCCGCTGGTTTTGCGAGCATTCCCTACCCCCATAGGCTATATTCAGTCTCCGTGGTGCAGTGGTAAGACACTTGCCTGGCGTATCGCGAGCTCTTAGTCATGGCTTCGTATCCTGGCCGGGGAGGATTTACTGGGCGCAAATCCTTAACTGTAGCCTCTGTTTAACTCAACAGTAAAATGAGTACTTGGTTGTAAAAACGATTCTTCGCGGCGGGGATCGTATTCCAGGGACCTGCCCGAAACGCTACGCGTACTAGTGGCTGTACAAGAATGTAACAACTCTTGTATATATCTCAGAAAAAAAAAATATTAAGTGGGCCTGCCTACCTCAACCCATCCCCTCATCTACTGCCGAAGCTTAGACTTGCTTCTGCTGCCACCTCAGAAGGCTACAGACTCAATGTGAGCCTCCTAATTTGTCACTTGTATATATCTCTCTACCCACGCGTGGTTCGCCATCAAAACTCACAAGGTGACCACAACAATAGGTACCCCGGAGTTGGTCATCTTGTTGTGGGGTTGCACTCTGGAAGGGTGTGAAATTCGACCATCAGGGTGAGACCTCCAATTAAGCCTAACATGTTTATATACGTTGGCTGCCTGTCCTCCGAACACAATGAATTATTATTATTATTAAAATATCATTATTTCCCGTCTCATGAGTAATCACCGGAAACTCAATTTTAAAGAAGTTAGTGGTATTCTTCCAAAATTATCCATATTCTATTTATCTGGATCATTATAGAAAACGTAACAGTTTCTTGTAAGCTTTTATAAAATATTTAATTCATCCACATTCTTCTATTCTTCTGCTTGGTTATTTCTGAGACAAGCCCTGCATGCCTTGCACGCCTTGAAAAACACCAAAACACTATTACAAATATTAATTAAATAATATTGTGGAATAACAAAACACCATATACTGTATGTTATATTGAATATTATTTGGGAATGACAAAATAACTTAATTACACACAGAAATTACAATTGCGTGATGCATCAAATGAACAAATCCACAAGGGCCGTGACGAGGATTCGAACCTGCGTCCGAGAGCATCCAAGACGCTGTCTTACTCGACTGAGCTACGACATGGTCAAAAGGGGTTGAAACCGAAGTTCTACTGAACTTACTGGATCCTGCAGCCTCTCCGAGGCACAAACCAGGGTTTTACACAATTCCCCCCATGCACTCGAGCTATGTCAATAGGCCGTTCTCCCTCTTCGCTCTTACTTCATTACACACAGAAATCACAATTGCGTGATGCATCAAATGAACAAATCCACAAGGGCCGTGACGAGGATTTGAACCTGCGTACGAGAGCATCCAAGACACTGCCTTAATCAACTGAGCTATGACATGTTCAAAAGGAGTTGAAATGAATACCTAATGAAATATACAAGGTTTTTCATTGCTTATTCATCAGTAATCACCTCTCAGTGACTATGGGAAAGTGAGGACCTTCTCTTTATACCCCTCCTACTAGTCACTTACGATGCAATTAACTATTCTGACGACGATTTTTCTTCTTATCGGGCCTAAGAGTTGAGTAAGGAGAGGCCTCTACAACTACTTCATTCATTACATTCCACGTGTTCCCGGAATGAGTATTTCCTTACATTTCTTTGGCTGATTTAAACTTTCAGCTTCCATTTCTGTTTTCTCATCCTACTTTCTCTCAGTTTATAGTGACTGCACCTTTCCGCCTTACCTGATCCCCTCGGGATCTTCTATACTGTGCTATCTGTGCATGCTGTGTATGCTGCATGTTCTGTGCTTCTGTCCTATAGAGTTTTGAAATCTTATTCATCCTATCCTCATAGCGTAACCCTCTTAGCTCTCGCACTAATCCTGTTTCAAACCTCGCGGCAGGCAAAATGGATTCAAATAATGTTCATATCGATGCCGAAATGCAACATTATTTGATGGTCCAAAAACCAGTCGAGTTTATAGTTTTATTTCACATCGAACTGCGACGTTGCTTTGACGCCCGCACAATTGCGTAAATTTAACTCTATTATTCGCAGTGATTTGGGCCTTCAAAGAACGTGGCAGATCGACGTTGAATGAACACTATTTTGAAAAATTTTCCCTGCTGGTATATCTTGAGGTTATCTTGAGATGATTTTGGGGCTTAGCGTCCCCGCGGCCCGGTCCTCGACCAGGCCTCCTTTTTGTTACACCCCCCCCCTTCCCAAGAAGCAGCCCATAGCAGCTGTCTAACTCCCAGGTACCAATTTACTGCTAGGTAACAGGGGCATCTGGGTGAAAGAAACATTTGGCTTATTTGTCTCTGCCTGCACCAGGGATCGAACCCGGAACCTCAGGTCTTCGAATCCGAAGCGTTGTCCACCCAGCTGTCATATAACTGATATATGGCCATACCTGCAGTATATATCATGTTATAATCCTCATGCAATGCTCCTGGTGTAGACTTCCCTTTTTCAATAATAGGCAATCCTGACCTCAAGTAAATCACAAGTTTATTCCGTCTAGGTTTGTTGAAAGTCAACAACCACCAATTTACTGGGGTAAACTTGTCACACATGGTACAAGCTATTTACAAATATTATTTACAAACATGAAAGTTCATAAACATTGGCACTTGTCACTAAGCCAGATGGAACTAAAACAGGTCAAGCTTAAAGTACAAGAAACTCAACAACACTGGTGTACTAGGTATACTAGATGTTGTATGGTTAAAGTAGTCACGAGTTTTGTTTCCATAAAACTTAGGAACATTGATGCACTAGACAGCACTTAAAGTGCATCGAAGTAAATGTACTTAAGTTGTATTTAAGGTGAATTTATCGAACTTTAAAGTCTGTAAGGACTATCAATATCAAAATCTCTCTAGACTCCACAACGTTAAAAATATCTAAACATTGCTCACTTGACATTAACAAACTTAAAAGCCACTGGGACTCTCTAAAAAACTAAATCCTTAAGGACGAGCTAAGCCAGTAATCGCTGAACAAGTCCCAAATGACATGACAAAATGACTAAATTCCCATACGAGCAGATGTAACGTCATTTTAAACCACAAAATTATACAAGCCAAATAACAGTGATTAACTTATTATTAAAAAATACACAGATCGACAATAAATCAATAATCTTATCTTACCCTTACATGAAATAAATAAATTGTCGGAAATTTCCGACACCCCAAATACTAACCCTCGACACAATAAGATAAAATACGTTGTGTTAAGACACTAATTTAACTAACCGTACTAATAATCTAATAATTGGGAGTTAAGAAGTTCTAGAATATGCATATGGGATGAGTTTCATCAGCCGCCACATATTCGCGGTGACTATTCTTTTGCCTAACACTTCATAAAACTCCGTCTGCAATCTGCTTTCATTCGTGATTGTCATCTTAGATTGAGTTCAATTAATAACTAGATCGAATTCTTTGATTTCTTCTTTATAGTAAAATTTAAAACTGCCGTGAATAAATGTTTCATGGAAGAAGAGGAATGATCATACTGGGAATTCTATCTTAATATAACACTTCCTAGATTATTTAATTCTTTGCGGTAAGCTATAAGAAACAGTATAAAACTTTTCATAATAATTGAGGATAATAAAATCACTCATTAATTAGCATCTACCTCCTCTCATACGTAAATTTGCACCGAAAATAAGTGCCGTGACCATCAGCTGTGAGGGAGGCGGTAGGACACCTTGCACCAGAGCAGAAGCTGAGCACATGGCGTTGGTGTCGGACGGACGTACAATACTCTCGCCTTTCATGTCATATTTGTACTTATAGGAAAAGCGTGTCTCTCGGAGGTGCAAGTTGAGCAGCAGAGACGTGTCCTACAACGAGTACCATGCATCGGACTGCAGCATTCTCCAAACATGAGAGAACATGTCCCGGTTGTATATTATCATTCTTTTATAACGAGCTCTGTAAGATTAGAAATTCCACCGGGTTATGAGGCATGCCGTACGAACAAACCCAGTAAGCTTCTTTCAATTCCATTGGGTATTGCCTCGAATATAATTGCAATGTGTATAGTAGACTGTAGCAATTAGTATACTGAAATTTGTTGCAAGATCTACGATGGCAACGTGAGTAGGTACTACACTTGCTTCATCATGTACTGGATGCAGTGACCACGAGGTCTACATCGCGTGCTTGATCCAAGTTGTCTACTCCCATGTTCGAGCTGGTCTTCGAGGGATTCTTCTTTCCAGCTAAGCCACAATGTTCTCACTATTAACCCATAGTAGTGTAGCCAACTATTCACAATGAAGGTAATAGTAAAACCTCTTCTCTTGTTCTTTGCTCGATATAGTCTCTCTAAGACCATCCAAATGGACCAAGGGACTAAATTTACCTCTCGCTATTTCTACCAACAGATAGCCAACCTGGGGATCCGACATATAACATCAAGTGCCTACCATCCCGAGTCCCAAGGGGCATTAGGGAGATACCACCAGACCTTAAAAAGTATGACCTCCTCATTCGCAGACCTTATCTCCTCTTTGCAGTCAGATCTGTGCCAAACGAGTCGCTAGGCCTATCTCCATTAGAGATGATATACGGTCATACGGTGAGAGGTCTCTTGGAGGTAATCAAGGATCAATGGCTAGACCAAGAGAATAACCTGAATGAATTCAACTTGGTTGTCTACAAACAAAGGCAGGTTGTTTGCTGCTTGGGAACTAGCCAAAGGAAACCTGTTATATTCCCAGGATGTGGGAAATTTTTACCCACCATACCTAATAATCATCTAAGAAATGTATGATTTCTATATCATATCTAAATCATATTAAAATCATATCTAAATCGTATCAAAATCATATTAGAATCATTATAGATTCATTATATAGCTTGATCCTGGATGACAATGGCACCATGAACACGTACGCAACAGGGGCCCTTTTGATGCCTACGTGACTTTGTACATGATCTCTCAAGGATCCAGAAGCTTCTAGAAGGATTTGTTAATTAAAAAACTATTGGAACATTTATTCAACATCCGGTAGGGATAATATCGAATCCCTAATAAGATTCAGTGGTACTTTCAAATACTACTTATAATCTTTAAATCTTATATCTAATTATATTATAATCACATCTTATTTCAATCATAAGTCTAGACTGTAAAAATAATCAATCAATATTCATAGAAGGCTACCGTGCTCAGAGAGCATGGCAGGGCGATGGGGGGGAGTGAAGCGCCCACCAACAAAGCCCGAGGCACTTCGCGTTTGTTTACAACTGAGTGAACAAGTGTGACGGATCCTTAGCGAACATTACCAGATCAAGGACACCTTATCTAATATATTTTATCGCCAGTGAATACTCTCTAGAACTGGGGGAGTACCTGGACAATATCTACAAGGAAAATCCTAGAACATTTACATAAAATAAGAGTGTATAGTGGAGATCACGGTGACACGGTTTCCTCCACCTTCATTCTTTATCTTTATCAACTCATTCTTCTGCAACAGCAGGGACAATCACGTAGCAACGCTACCAGATCATCATACAGCAACGCTGTAGCAAAATATAGTGCCTAAACTCGACAAGAGAGTTAATCAGTCTGGCAAACTTGTCAGACAGGCACCCGGCTTCAGATAAGTATATTGAAGTTTATTACAGTAGCGTATTAGTTGGCCAATTGTATGCTTGTATAACTTTAATATTCTATAAATCTGTCCGTCGGTAATAAAGCGAGGCAAAGCCTCATTCATCGGTACGTTTATTAAAATTGTAGTGTAGCTGTGAATCTTATCCAAGCACTGAACCTCATGAGTGTCCATTGTGTCAGAAAGAATTCAGCCTCAATAAGTAAAAACCTCACAAGTGTCCATAGTGTTGGAAAGGATTCAGTCAAGCTGACTACATAATCATATAAATTGAATATGTCTGCATATATATTTGAATATATAAATTAAGTTATCAATTGCTTGCTTAGTTATTTTTAAGTTATCATATAAGTTCATTTAATTGAATATAATCTAGTAGTTACTTAACAGTATTTAGACTACATTTAAGGTCATTTATTATACTTTTACAATTTAATTTGTTGTTTATAGTATAAGTACATATTGGCTGTTAATAGTTATGGTGCTGGGTTAGACTATGTATGTTTAAATCCCTGATTTAAACAGAGCCAGTGTTCAGTCAGATAACTGAATTTATCAAATCTTATCCTTGTATAAAATACAAGCTGATGTGAGATCCCTGTCTACAGGTGGATTGGAACTTCTATCAACAAAGTCACTCACCCCACCTGTCCCTTACAGCCCACAGTCTGTCATTAGGAAAAGAGGAACTAGGATTTACAACCCTAGCTAGAGATTTTAATTGAATTAATTTGCAGACAGTAATTTTTAAATTTAGTTCAGTAAAAGTCCCTGGTAGTTTCCTCTTATATCAATCCCAGCAGGTTTTTCCCACATTTATGGTCCTTCGAACCGGATATTAATTGGTCCTTTATACCTAGATATTTATGATCATTCGTTTACCGAATATTTCAATGCCAAATACATAAGAAACTTCTTGATTTTGCATTGGAATAATTCTTACATATTCTAGCCTAACCTAGCTATCAGCCAATATTTATCATAGCTATATATCTAAGTAAACATATTGTTTGCAGTGGCTTAAGCCACCATATCCATTAACTAGTAAGCATTCATAGCATACTGATACTGTTCAGTGTTAAGAAACCACAGTACTTAATTATATCAGTGTCACAGACACTGCACTGCATCTTAATCATAAATACCAATTACCTACCTCACTTGTGGTAACATTACATATATATTTAAGTGTATTATCTAGCATTATCTCTAATCTACTGATTTTCAGAGCTGCTCATTACATAATATTCTTTAAAAAAGTGTTATCATCACTGTAAGAGCATTCTTTACAATCTAACCATAATCAACTGTACAAACCCTATAACAGGTAAAACCAGTAGGCATTCTACTGTATTTTATCAATCAATTATTATGGTAACAGATTTTGTAATAACTTTGCAAAAATAGTGCCATTTACTATTTTTAAAAAATTATTACAGGATTTACCAACTTGGTGCATTCGTGCATTCGGGTCACAAATCAAATTATTACAGTACTTTTGATAATTGAACACCTGCTACAACCAGATTCCAGGGAGGAAATGAAGGACGATCTTTGGAATCATTACCTAAGTAGACAGGAAAGCTCATTTATCAAAATACATTAACATCATACATATTTATCAGAAAAAAGAGAAAAATCTCGGAATCTCCGAAACTCGGAAAAGGTCAAAATGGCTAACAGTGTTCCACCAGCAGCTGAAACAGGAAATAGGAGGACACTTAATGGTCTGCAAGATCACCTAACTCAACTGATTGACAAATGTCAAAAGTTGGCTAGACAACCATCTCCTGATTTAATAATTCTGAATACCAGAGTAAAAGCAGCTGTGGATAAGTATGAACAAATCAAACGCCATGCAGAGATTTATCTAACAGAAATGGCTAATGCAGATTTAACCCGAAGGGAACTTCAGGAAATTGTCGTTGAAATGACAATGTATGAAGATAAAATCCAAGATCAACTTGATCCTTTAATCAAACAAATATCTCAAGCAGGAACCCAATCCAATGTGAGCTCATCCACTCAACAGAGCAATGCAACTATCACACATATAGCCGCAGAGCTCCCAAAGGTACAATTACCATATTTTGAGGGCAAGGATGAAGACGATTGGGATACCTTCTGGAGACACTTTGATTCTATAATAAACTCCAAGACCTCTCTCAAAAAGGCGACAAAGTTTCAATATTTGCAAGGCCAGTTACGGGGAGAGGCAAGGCAGGTCATTGTTAATTTGTCATTAACAGATGATGATTACGACCATGCCTTACAGTTGTTACAAGATAACTACAGTGATAAGGAGACTGCAATTGCACGTCTCTCATACAAATTATTGGATTTACCCTCTCCAAATAAAAGTTATGAGTCACTACAATCATTTCGATTGTCTATAGAATCAATCATCAAAGCCCTCAGTACAAAAGTACCTGTAGGAGATGCAGAGTGGCTTATAAAGTTAATCATTCAAAGGAAACTTCCAAATGAGGTCATAGACAGCCTATGCACTCATTATAACACCAACATCTTATCACAAAGCCAAATCATTGATGGACTTCGAGCTTACGTACAAAGATTACGAAGCCGAGGAAAACTTAGATCTCAAGAAAAAATCCCCAAAGGTGAATCCACGGACAAAAGCAAAAATGTCCAGAATGGCAGTCAAAAATCAAGGCAACAAAACTCCTCTTCTGCAAAGTGGAAACAGAATAATGTTGGCTCTTATGCTATATCCCCCACAGTTAACAGAACTGTAGGAAACCAAGCTCCTAAGACAGATAAGACAAAAGGAGCTACAAGTGCCCCAAAATGTTTATTCTGTCAAGAAGCACATACCATTTATCAATGCACAGTATATGTAGGACGTGCCAGTCGAATCGATCGACTGAAATCTCTGAACAGGTGCATCCGTTGTCTACGGAAGCACGATACAAGTGAGTGTATCACTCAATTGCAGAACTGCCAATATTGTCATAAAAGTGTACATCACACAGCACTCTGTAGTGATATTAACACTCAATCCAGATCACAGACTTCCAATAATCAACCTGCATCTCAGGCAAAGCCCAAAGATGATAATACCACAACAGCCGTACAATTCTGTACAGTAATGAGCAATGTCAACGACTTGGATACAGAAATTGTTACAACAGCCATATTGCCTACTGCACAGCTAGAACTATGCAATCAAGGAATTTGTATTCCAACTAGAGGCTTTTTTGATCAAGGGTCACAGAAAACCTTTATCAGTAAAAAGATGGCAGAAGATTTACAACTTAAATCTTCAAAGCAAGTATCTACATCCATATCAGGGTTTTTTACTAATTCTGGTCGTAGAACCTTTCCAGTAGTAAAACTCAATGTCTGTCTAGGTACATCCCAAAGGACAGTAGAAGCCATAGTAGTTGATAAAATTCCTACTGAAATGGAAGTGACTGGTCTGACAGCAACTATTAAATTCCTAAAAGAAAAAGGAATACAATTAGCAGATCCTCTGCTTGATTCTGACTACATAGGAGATATCGGAATCCTGATTGGAGCTGACTACTATCATCGATTCATTCTGGGATCAGAAGAATCTATGGGTATGAATATACTCAAATCAGCAGGAGGCATATTGATGACAGGACCTATACTAGATCTTGAACCTTCAACTCCTGAAAAATCACATCATACAGAAACTGTAATAGTGGCATGACTAGGCAAAGAACAGTCACCACTTAAAATCCCCCACATGATTGATGATGGATTAGAATCTGTACATCAATTGTGGGAACTTGATGCCATAGGAATAATTCCTGAACAACCAAGTCCTGATGATGTCTGTGCATACAATCAATACT
Source organism: Procambarus clarkii (assembly GCF_040958095.1). Classification (NCBI taxonomy): domain Eukaryota; kingdom Metazoa; phylum Arthropoda; class Malacostraca; order Decapoda; family Cambaridae; genus Procambarus; species Procambarus clarkii. The sequence continues at coordinate 11,304,600 of NC_091165.1, forward strand.
TAGAAACTGTACAGTACCATGATGGACAGTACTGGGTAAGGCTACCATGGAAAATAAACCATAAAACCTTACCTACCAATTATCACATGGCTTATAGTCAATTTAAATCTCAATTAGCAAAGCTAAGAAAAAGGCCTGAGCATTTAAAACTCTATCATGAGATTATTGCTCAACAATTAAAGAATAAATTCATCGAAGTCGTGAAACATGACAATACGCAAACAGGCCATTTTTTACCTGACATGGCTGTAATGAGAGAATCAAAAACGACTCCTTTACGGATAGTTTTTAATTGTAGCTCTAAATCTGGACCCCAAGGAACCAGTCTAAATGATTGTTTGCAAACAGGTCCAAGTCTAACTCAGAAATTGTATGACATACTGTTGAAGTTTAGACTTAACAAATATGCGTATTCAGCAGATATAAGTAAGGCCTTTCTAAGAGTTGGCTTACAGGAAGAAGATAGAGACTTCACTAAGTTTCTATGGGTAGAGAACCCAGAAGATGTCAATAGTCCTGTAGTGACTTTCAGATTCTCATCAGTTCTTTTTGGCGCGACAAGCAGTCCATTTCTGTTGCAAGCAACTCTAGATACTCATCTGAAGAAATCATCAAGTCCCTGTAAGACTGAAATCAGTCAAAATCTATATGTAGATAATTTTTAAGGGACAGTTAACAGTACTACTGAACTGTTACAATTATATCAAGAGGCCAACAAGGAGCTACAAGGTGCCAACATGCCACTACAATCTTGGGCCTCTAATAATGCAACATTGAATAATCAAATAGCAAGAGATTACCCTGAATATCACGTACCAGAATCACAAAAGGTGTTAGGTATGGATTGGGATTTAATCTCGGACACAATATCGATCAAATCTGTGCCAGTAAATTACAACATCACTACAAAAAGGGATTTGCTTTCACAAGTTAGCAAAGTAGACCCACTTGGTCTACTAAATCCTTTGACTATCAAGTGGCGTTTATTGGTGCAAGAAGCATGGAAGGCTAAGGTTGGTTGGGATGATCCACTACCAATCCAGTTACAAAAAGCTTGGATGGAAGTGGCTCAAGAACAAACTTTAGTTGAAAAGATAATCTTTCCGAGACACATAGTTGAGGAAAATGAAGAAGTATCACTACATGTATTCGCAGACTCGTCAGCCAAAGCTTTTGGAGCTTGTGCTTACTTAGTGACTTCTAATCAATCATATCTTATCACCTCTAAGGCCAGAGTCGCTCCATTAAAAAAGAGGACTTTGCCTCAGATGGAACTAACAGCACTGCTAACTGGTACACGCTTAGCAGTGCATATCCAACAAGTCTTGTCTACCATGAACATCAAAGATGTCATTATATGGTCTGACAATGAAGCTGTCTTACAATGGGTACGAAACGACAACTGTCCAACTCCATATGTAAAAAATCGCGTCTCGGAAATTAAAGAAATTTCCGCAGGCTTTCAATTGTTGCATGTACCAACAAAGGATAATCCAGCTGATCTCTTATCAAGAGGTATGACATTTAAACAGTTTGCAAAGGCAGATATTTGGTTTCATGGGCCTCGATGGTTAGTGAATGGTAGTTGGCCTGAACAAAAGCCACACGTCATTACAACACAAACCATAACTACCACCAGGCAGCAAGCTCAAATATCAGTCTTGGATTGTACTCGTTACTCCTCGCTCATCAAATTAATCAATGTAACACAGAACGTGTTTCATTATCTCAGGAAAAAAGGTATAAAATACACTTTTCCTGATGCACTTATCTATTGGGTAAGACAAGCCCAGAGAGAAACTTATGGGAATAACTATGAAAATCTTCCGCATAAGTTAAAACACAATCTCGGTCTGTGGATAGACCAAGAAAATCACAACATTCTGCGTTGTGGAGGGAGACTTAAACACGCAGATATCAATCTAGATACCGTGCATCCATGGCTTTTACCAAAAAATCATTGGATCACAAGGTTGATTGTGTTGCATACACATCAACAAATCATCAAACATGGAGGAGTGTTAGACACACTCACACAAATCAGACAGCAGTACTGGATTCCTCAGGGAAGACAGTCAGTCAAATCAATCTTGAAGAATTGCATGATATGCCGAAGGTACGATGCAAGAACTTGCTCTTATCCAGGGCCACCACCCCTGCCAAAGGAACGAGTGGTCCATCTACAACCTTTCGAAACGACAGGAGTAGATTATACAGGAGCAATATATCTAACAGGGACTGCAGATAAGCAACCTATCAAGGCATACATCTGTCTGTTCACCTGTGCTACCACCAGGGCAGTACATCTAGAGGTAACACCCGATATGACTGCTCAATCATTTATTCAAGCTTTCCGCAGATTCGCAGCACGCCGATCATGCCCTAAGCTGATGATTTCAGATAACGGAGCAAACTTGGTAGCTGGAGAAGCATGTCTACGGGAAATCTGTTCCCATCCTGCAGTTACTTCCACACTGGAACAGCGTCATTGCAGATGGAAATTTATCCCTCCGAGAGCCCCATGGCACGGAGGATTTTATGAACGGTTAATAGGAACTGTAAAAAGATCCTTGAGAAAATCTCTACACCGTCAGAAAATCAATCTTCAAGAACTCCAGACAGTAATCACGGAAATAGAATCAAGGGTGAATAACCGACCGTTGACTTACTTGTCTGAGGATCCTACTCAACATGAGCCATTAAGTCCTGCCCACCTAATGTATGGAAGACTTCTGACTCCAGTACCATCTCTAGTGGATGATGAGATCAGAGATCCCTCATATGTGGGTCAGAGCGAGTTGGTTCAGGGGTATAAGCATCTGTCCAGCATAATCCAAAAATGGAATGATGTTTGGACAAAAGAATATCTTACATCTCTACGAGAACATCACTATGGGGCCAATGTCCCACATAAAATATCTAATCTCCAACCTGGCGATATTGTCTTGGTAGACAGTGATGGCCCTAGGGCTGACTGGCCATTAGGTAAAGTTGTCTCAGTCCATCCAGATAGTCAGGGGATTTTGAGAATAGTCAAAATCCTGTCTAAAGGAGCAATTTCCCTGAAGACGTTGGACAAACTCATCCACATGGAATCAGTGAGCCAGCTGCAGTTAGATCCTGAGAGATCTCAAGACATTCTAACTCCACAAGACCCACAGACTCCTAACAGACACAATCGTCCACAATGGACAGCAGCACAAAAGTGCAAGCAAAATTTGCACTTGTATTATCAATCCAATGGAGAGTAAATAAATACATATGGTTACTATTGTCCTAAGTATTGGACTCTGTGCCAGTTCTCTCCCTCTGGAAGATGTGGGAAATTTTTACCCACCATATCTAATAATCATCTAAGAAATGTATAATTTCTATATCATATCTAAATCATATCAAAATCATATCTAAATCGTATCAAAATCATATTAGAATCATTATAGAATCATTATATAGCTTGATCCTGGATGACAATGGCACCATGAACACGTACGCAACAGGGGCCCTTTTGATGCCTACGTGACTTTGTACATGATCTCTCAAGGATCCAGAAGCTTCTAGAAGGATTTGTTAATTAAAAAACTATTGGAACATTTATTCAACATCCGGTAGGGATAATATCGAATCCTTAATAAGATTCAGTGGTACTTTCAAATACTACTTATAATCTTTAAATCTTATATCTAATTATATTATAATCACATCTTATTTCAATCATAAGTCTAGACTGTAAAAATAATCAATCAATATTCATAGAAGGCTACCGTGCTCAGAGAGCATGGCAGGGCGATGGGGGGGAGTGAAGCGCCCACCAACAAAGCCCGAGGCACTTCGCGTTTGTTTACAGCTGAGTGAACAAGTGTGATGGATCCTTAGCGAACATTACCAGCTCAAGGACACCTTATCTAATATATTTTATCGCCAGTGAATACTCTCTAGAACTGGGGGAGTACCTGGACAATATCTACAAGGAAAATCCTAGAACATTTACATAAAATAAGAGTGTATAGTGGAGATCACGGTGACACGGTTTCCTCCACCTTCATTCTTTATCATTATCAACTCATTCTTCTGCAACAGCAGGGACAATCACGTAGCAACGCTACCAGATCATCATACAGCAACGCTGTAGCAAAATATAGTGCCTAAACTCGACAAGAGAGTTAATCAGTCTGGCAAACTTGTCAGACAGGCACCCGGCTTCAGATAAGTATATTGAAGTTTATTACAGTAGCGTATTAGTTGGCCAATTGTATGCTTGTATAACTTTAATATTCTATAAATCTGTCTGTCGGTAATAAAGCGAGGCAAAGCCTCATTCATCGGTACGTTTATTAAAATTGTAGTGTAGCTGTGAATCTTATCCAAGCACTGAACCTCATGAGTGTCCATTGTGTCAGAAAGAATTCAGCCTCAATAAGTAAAAACCTCACAAGTGTCCATAGTGTTGGAAAGGATTCAGTCAAGCTGACTACATAATCATATAAATTGAATATGTCTGCATATATATTTGAATATATAAATTAAGTTATCAATTGCTTGCTTAGTTATTTTTAAGTTATCATATAAGTTCATTTAATTGAATATAATCTAGTAGTTACTTAACAGTATTTAGACTACATTTAAGGTCATTTATTATACTTTTACAATTTAATTTGTTGTTTATAGTATAAGTACATATTGGCTGTTAATAGTTATGGTGTTGGGTTAGACTATGTATGTTTAAATCCCTGATTTAAACAGAGCCAGTGTTCAGTCAGATAACTGAATTTATCAAATCTTATCCTTGTATAAAATACAAGCTGATGTGAGATCCCTGTCTACAGGTGGATTGGAACTTCTATCAACAAAGTCACTCACCCCACCTGTCCCTTACAGCCCACAGTCTGTCATTAGGAAAAGAGGAACTAGGATTTACAACCCTAGCTAGAGATTTTAATTGAATTAATTTGCAGACAGTAATTTTTTAATTTAGTTCAGTAAAAGTCCCTGGTAGTTTCCTCTTATATCAATCCCAGCAGGTTTTTCCCACACAGGTAACTGCCAAACGCAGATACGAGAGCAACACAGGGAATTTCATGTAAGAGACCTTGTTCTGGTATGTTCTCCAACAGTGACAGGGAGCTTGAGTGCCAAATTTATGGGACCGTACCCAGTGCTAAAGAAGGTTACCAATACTAATTATATTCTTAGCTTTCCAGAGAGGAAGAAGCAGATGTTGGAACACGTCAACATGGTAAAGCCGTACCAAAGGACGGGATATTTGCCCAGTAACGATGGTAGCGGCAAAGGAACAGGACCAAGAGGTAATGGAAGATAGAGGTAAGTAGGTACTGACCAATTCAGACATTCTGATCAATCTAACTCCCAAGCTGAATCACATGACTGAGGAGCACCAACAATCCCTCATAAACTTAATTCAGCAATATAAGTCCATTTTCAAAGATGCTGCAGGTCTGACGTCTGTCTTGAAATACAACGTTATCCTGGAGGAGGGTATGAGACCGATCAAACAACATCCCTATCAACTCAACCCCCGCAAGAAGGAGGTGGTAAGACGGGAGGTGGACTATACACTCCAACACCATGTATTCACTTGAAGTATTAGTCCATGTTCATTGTTATTCTGCTAGTGCCTAAGCCTGATAATGAGTATAGATTATGCATTGATTACAGGCAGGTGAACAAAGTCACTGTAGCAGACACTTATCCCCTGCCGAGAATAGAGGAGTGCATTGATACCATCGGAAGGAGCACCTATCTAACGAAGTTTGACCTCTTCACGGGTTATTGGCAGGTACAACAAACAGAGCGTGTCAAATCTATCTCTGCTTTTGTGACTCCAGGTGCCTTTTTTAATGTAGAGTAATGACATCTGATAGGGAAAATGCCGCTTCCACCTTTCAGAGATTAATGGATATGGTATTATGCGACGTGGGAAATACAATGGTCTACATCGATGATGTACTGATCTACGATTTGAATTGGGAAGACCACCTACAAAATCTGGATGATTTTTTTTGGCTATTCAACAAGCTCGGTTGGTAGTCAATCTGAATAAGTCTAAATTTGTCAAGACATCTGTTATCTTTTTAGGACATCTGGTAGGAGGAGGATGGATAGTCTCGAAAAAAGACAATGTAGAAGTCCTCGTTCAGTACCCAACACCTTCAACACGTAAAGTGGCCCTGCTTTTCCTGGGTATGGCCGAATTCTACCATAAGTTCGTTCTCAACTTCTTGACGATCGCCGTTCCTTTGAGAAATCTCCTGAAGAAGGGGATAAAATCATGTGGGACAAGAACGGTTCGTTGGTTTTTGAGAGTTTAAAAGCCATATTGATTTCATTTCCCATTCTCATCAACCACTTGGGCTGGACGGTAGAGCAACAGTTTCGCTTCATGCGTTCAACCCCCGACCGTCCAAGTGGTTGGGCACCATTCCTACCTCCCATCCCATCCCAAATCCTTATCCTGATCCCTTCCCAGTGGAATATAGACGTAATGGCTTGGCGCTTTCTCCTGATAGTTCATTTCTCTTCCCGTTCTCATGTCCCCTAATTTCGATAAGAGATTCATTTTAACTGTAGACGCTTCAGATTACAGCCTAGGGGCAGTGCTATTACAGAAGGATGCTTGTGAGAGAATGGTCTGAAGATTATCCCACAGCTGACTTGAATGGCTCATTGCAGTGCACAGTGCACCGATTTCGTGCACAAGCCCTATCTCTGTTAACCCTGGATAGTAATCTGTCCTGTTGGGTATCTTCAGGATGCCCACTTAACCAGGAATACGTTTATAATACGGAGGCCACCGTATGTCCAGGCAGGAAGTAGATACAGGGAAGTTAAGCATACTTGCCACAAAGGGTCAGTGAGTACATAGGAGGTGCCAGCGTGAGAGAGAGGAGACGAGACGCCAGCGAGGCGACAGACTGACCTCTGGGGTCAGCCTCAACCAGTGCGATGGAGAATAACAACTATGACATGATCGCGATGTGTTCATGACATCACCTCTGCTACTTACTGATCAGGGAACGATCAATCTGATTGATTCCCGCTCTTTTGCTGCAATGCTATTGGTCAAATTGCAATCCCTTGTGTGTGTCGCACGAGATGCCCTACAGCCGCTAGCAAGAGCATTCACGTGAGGGAGTTCGTAGCCAGAGAACATGTCCTGCTCTGTCTATCGGTTATTAGACTGAACACTTTCCATTCCTCACCGTCAAGTTAAACTCAGCGTCTTTTCGATATACCAATGATCGCCTGGAATCGCGGTCGTGACTATATTGTTTAGAAGCCTAGTGACAAATCCCCAGAGCGAAACATATTGGTATCAGGTAACCTCTGGTGAGAAATTAAGATCATCTGTGAGTGACCTAGAGTGAACTAAGGCATTGCCACCGCCTAAGTAACCTGTGTGTGACTTTACCACAGTGTACTGCATGGTACCATATAGTCAGCCGTCGCCAGCCGCCACATTGTCCCGAGCATGTAGCCCGCCAGCCGCCGCCCGCACTGTACTACGTGACGTCACCACCCTTACTCACCACCAGTGCCATCAGTGCGTACGTGTGTCTGTAGACATACAGCGCGCCCTCCTGTGAGTACCCTCCATGTCATATACAGTTTGTGGGAAAGCTTGCCGTCAATGGTCTCACGTCATAACGAGGAAACCAGCTATCAGGCCACCTACGAGTTCTTGCATAAATGTGCCTGAGTGAGTGAGTGAATAAGAGAGGTAGCCTACCTGTAAGTGTCATTGTTTAATTGTGTCTGTGTTGATCTGAGGTATCAACTACATTTCTCACTTCTCATAACTGACACAGGTATAGGTGAAGACACCCGACGGTGTATGCGTGTTTATCTGTGTGGTACCACGACATTACACTCGTCTGTGAATGTGAGCTTCACATACACCACACATTTAGTATTGTGTGATATTATTATTGTGCATGTTATTGCCTGTCCAATTGACAGTGTATTTGTGATTTATTGCATATCATCATTACCCGAGAATCCGGTTGGAAATCTTGTGATCTCTTTGCATACCAGCAGTTAGGTTTGCCGTGTTAATAATTGACTGTCAACCGTGTTAAGTTAGGTGTTTCGCCACGAGTGGATCCGAATCGATTAGCCAGACGTCAAGAGTCTCGCTAATGCAACCATAGCCTTTCTGACGCCAATTTAAAGTAAATCAAGCACCCTTTGTATTAGTGGTTAAGTTGGTAAATAAACTACTGTTAAGCTTTATGCGATGTTGATCTGAGCGTCTGATCTGAGTGAGTTGATCAGCGTCTGCCCGAAACGCTGTGCGTACTAGTGGCTTTACAAGAATGTAAATACTGTACTATCCAATGTATTCTCACAAACCCAATGTACCTTCTTGTATATATATAAATAAATAAATAAAATAAATAAATGTTTCCGTTGAACCACTTCTGAATACTGTCAACTATTTACTCAAGCCTTCAGCTCCAGGTGTCTCCAACACTGAGCTGCCTATTATTCACCAATCTATAAATGTGATGAGGACCCTAGGAGTCACTTAAAGTGTTTCAATCATTGAGGAGATTCCAACGATATCAACGTGGACCAGGACCAGGTGAGGCTAGTCTGAGAAGAGACCCTCAAGGACTCTAACTTGACCTTGCTCCCAGGCCCTGTACGGTTGCTCTCGTATTTTCTCTGCTGATTCCGACAGCTTCGTGAAGCGTCTGCCACATGTATTGGCGACGTACGCATTGCAGTTGGGAAAGCAAAATAGAAAACCCCACATCTGGTGCCCAACGTGATTGGCTTAGTTGGAACCTATGAGCTAGGTTGTAAAGTTTCGCACTTAAATTTTCCCTGAAAATTCAAAAGTGACGAGCAGTATTCAGAGGACGTTTAACGCCATGTTAGGTACACACACCCCACCAGTATGTCTGAGTGTGGAGAGTTCAAGTTCAAACAGCGCTACCTGCATCTTCACCTGGTCTTGACCGCTCATAGACCTGACGACTACGACACTCTTACTGAGCAAGAGTTGTGGGGAAATTCCAGGCTTTTTTTTTAGTAAGTAAGAATTAATTGAGTGGACTGTATATACTTGTAAACTGCCTGAAATCTTCTTACACACTATTGGGAGGGACAATTGGTAGCCAAAACCACTTTGTTATGGCTCCTTCTTAAACTACCAATTGTTTACCTTTTAATTATAATACAGTATACCACATATGGTGGTCTAATCTACTAGTAAATTACTAATTATGACTACTAATACTGTTAAATTGGCTTAGCTGGGCCAGTAGTGTGGGCCTGGTAAGGCGTGTAAGTGTAGCCTCAGATTGGGTGTGGCCCTGTGCGTCCTGGTGCCACGTAATGGCGGCTTGTGGGAATGACAAAGCTTGGCAAACAAAAGTAATGTGTATGAACCAACTGTCTGCTCAACTTGCTGCTGCTCTCACAATTTACCTGTATGGGATGCAAGGAATTAATCAAAGTTCCCTAAACATATCAATTACAGGTATGGCATGAACTGTGAGGGTTGTAAATGGGGTACACGTACATGTGGTTTAGGTTGTTCATACATTATGACCGACTTATTTTTATAAATGAATAAATGTGCACATTATAATTCAGATACAAAAAAATACTTGATAAGCCGGATACAGTCGTTGTTTTGATGGTTGTTAGGCTGTGTTGCTGGTGTTGACACGTAAATGGGGTGTCTAGTTGTTTACACCAGTTCTAGAGCCAAAATACAGCGTGGTGGCTGCTCTGTTGTTGTTGTTATGTTATGATGCGGGAGCCTTCCTCTCAGAGGAGCCGATGCCCTCAACGCTGGTTCCTCACTCAAAGTAATTTTACATTAACAAGGGAACCTAGCTACAATACGGTGTTAATAATTATATTCAGTCTTATTGAATACTTGTTTGTTAACTCTAGATACTAAACTAGTCTATTGACAATGTTTCATAATGTAAATATACGATGACATCCATGATGTCACGGAGTCGATGACGTCACGGAGTCTCCCATTTTCCATCCTGAAGGGAATACAGACTAAGGGAGACTGTGTTATATGTGTGTGTGTGTTTGTGTGTGTCGGTTTCCCCTACATAATTCCGGGGGAGGGCAGAACACGGGTCGAAGTCCCGGTAAGGACTGCGATCACTTTATTCTTCTCCCTCAGAATTATAGAGCTGCTTTAATTTGAGTTTACATTGTTGTGCAGCAGTCCGTTGGGGACGTATGTCCCGTACTGGCGTATCGGGTGCTGGAAGTCGTTGCACGTCTTCTTTCCTGGCCAGTTCTAAAGGTACTAATTTCTCTAAAGTTTTGAGAGTAGTGTTGCCTTTGCATTTTACTTTCACTATTCTCAAGATGCCCTGGCTGTCTGGATGAACAGAGAATATTTCACCTATAGGCCACTCAGAGCGTGGTCCATCACTATCCACCAGAACTATGTCACCAGGGTTCAAGTTAATTCTGTTATAGGGATTGTTTGCCCCGTAATGATACTCCCTCAGAGCTGTAAGGTATTCACGAGTCCATACGTCATTCCACCGACTTATCACCCTTGAAAGATGTTTGTAACGTTGAACCAAATCACTCTCTTTGACATATGAAGGATCCTCTGGTTCCTCATCCGTAAGGGACACAAGTGTTTTGAGAGGTCTCCCATACATCAGATGAGCTGGACTTAATGGTTCACGCTTCAAAACATCATCAGAGAGGTAGGTAAGTGGTCGGTTGTTAACTCATGCTTCTATTTCTATGATTACTGTTTGAAGCTCCTGAAGGTCAATCTTTTGGCGGTGTAGGGTTTTCCGTAAAGAACGTTTCACCGTACCAACCATGCGTTCATAGAAGCCTCCATGCCATGGTGCTCTGGGAGGTATGAATTTCCAATGGCACTGCCGTTGAGTTAGGGCTGTGCGTACCTTTGAGTGTGTCCAGATTTTCCTCAGACATGCTTCTCCTGCCACCAAGTTGGACCCATTGTCTGAAATCATTAACTTGGGACAAGATCTACGAGAAGCAAACCTGCGGAAAGCCTGTAAAAATGCTTCGGCACTCATATCGGGAGTCACTTCTAGATGGACTGCCCTTGTTGTGGCACAAGTAAAAAGACAGACATAGGCCTTTACTGGTTTCTTGTCTTTAGTGCCTGTCAGTGTTAGTGCTCCTGTGAAATCTACTCCTGTTGTCTCAAAAGGATGAATATGTACGACTCGTTTCTTCGGAAGTGGAGGAGGGCCAGGATATGGACACACTCTGGCATCGTATTCACAGTACAACACAGGATTTGATTATGGATTTTACTGTCTGTCTACCTTGGGGTAGCCAGTACTGTTGTCTTAATTCTGTGAGAGTATCTAATACCCCACCATGCAGAGTACAGTATTTGTGTATATGTAACACAATTAGTTTGCTTACTATGTGGTGACGAGGGAGCAATATTGGATTTTTTGCTTCCGGATCTATGTCAGCATGTTGTAAGCGTCCTCCGCATCTTATCAAGTTATAATTGTCAGTGTCTAACCAGAGACCCAGATCATGTTGTAGCTTCTTAGGAACATTGTCAATTTCTGTCCCGAATGTGTCGGTCTGAGCTCTTTTAACCCAGTACCTTAGGGCACTAGGGAATTTATGCTTGATTCCTATTTTCTTTAGAAAATCAAACACTACTTGGGTGACACCTACAAGTTTGTTCAGTTCAGAGTATCGAGCAAGATCAATTACCAAAGTCCGAGGTAGTTCCGGGTTCTCAGTGGGAACAGTGACATTGGTCACAATGACTTGTGGCTTTTGTTCCGGCCACTGGTCGCTGATTAGCCACTGAGGTCCATTGAACCACATCTCTGCCTTTGTTAATTGCCGTAAAGTCAGGCCTCGGGAGAGATAGTCAGCTGGATTCTCTTTAGTAGATACATATCTTAGTTTATACCCTGCTGACAACTCTCGTATTTCCTTAACGCGGTTACTCACGTAAGGATTCTTACTGTTATTGTTTTTAACCCACTGTAGCACTGCCTCATTATCTGACCATACTACTGTTTCTTTAAAGTGGATGTGGCTTAAGGCCTTGATCAGATAATGAGCCAATCTTACACCTAGCAGTAAGGCTGTTAATTCCAGTTGTGGTAGTGATCTTTTCTTTAAATGTGCCACTCTGGCCTTTGATGTGAGCAAATTGGCTTGCCCATTTGAGACCAGGTAAGCTACTGTACCATAAGCCTTTCCTGAGGCATCACAAAATACATGCAGCTTAATTGGTTCCTTTTCATTTACTACTGTGTTCCTAGGGAACTTGACAGACTCTAGGATACTTAAATCTTTCACTAACCCTTGCCATTTTTTCTGTAGGGCAGGTGTTAGAAGATCATCCCAACCTATCTTTTGTTGCCAACATTCCTGTATTATCATCTTCCCATTAATTAGTATTGGACTTAATAAGCCTAATGGGTCGAAGGGTTTGCTGACTTGTGATAGCAATTTCCTCATTGTTAAGTTAGTGGTATCTGTCTCCACTGACTTGATTGTCAACTGATCGGTTGTCGTGTTCCATTGGACAGCTAGTACCTTTGTCATCTCGGGTACTTGGTAGTCGGGAAATTCAGTTGCGATCAGTTGATTTAATTTGTCATTGTTAGAGACCCAAGACTGGAGAGGCATATTGGCTCCCATTAATTCTCGATTGGCCTCATGGTATATGTCCAACAGCTTACTTTCACTGTTGGTTGTTCCTTGAAAGTTATCCACATACAGGTTTCCGCTAATTTCTGTCTTGTTCGGGCAATTGGACTTCTTCAAGTGCGTATCCAAGGTAGCTTGAAGCAGAAATGGAGAGCTCGTGGCCCCGAACAAAACAGATGCAAACCGATAAGTGATTATTTCACTGTTTGGATCATTAGGATCCTTAATCCATAGGAACTTTGCGTAGTTTCGGTCTTCTTCTTGAAGACCTACCCTAAGGAATGCCTTGCTAATGTCGACCGTATATGCATAAGTCCCTATACGAAACTTTAACAGCACGTCGTAAAGCCTTTGTGTTAGACTAGGGCCAGTTTGAAGGCAATCATTTAACGAAACACTATTCTGCCCCATCTTAGCACTGCAATTAAATACTATCCGTAGTGGGGTAGTAGCAGAATTCTTCTGTACATGGTGGTGTGGCAGATAGTGTCCTTCCTTTGGGTTATCATTTGTTACAACTTCGATAAATTTGTCATCGAGCTGCTTCTGTATTATTTCATGATACAACTTCAAGTTCTCAGGTTGTCTTTGTAAACATAACACCTGTGATCTTAATTGATTTTGTGCCATAAATTAGTTGATGGGTAGCTGAGGGTAATTCAGTTTCCATGGTAACCTGACCCAGTACTGATTATCTCTGTAGATAACTGAGTCTAGGTATTGTTTGTAAGTCCAGTCATCATCTGGGCTAGGTTGTTCAGGGACAATGCCGAGAGTTGCCAGGTCCCATAACTTATATACTGGGGGATCAAGCTCATCCTCAGATATGTTTCTGAGTTGCAGTGGAGACTGTTCTCCTAGTCATGCAACCATTACTGTGTTGGCATGTTGGTGATCCACAGGTGTGGGTTGTTTTAGCCGTAATACTGGGCCTGTTAGTAAATAACCACCTGCAGATGGTAACACGTTCATAGTTCATACCGTGGTAATCTTCCTTTCCTATGATAAACTTATGGTAGACATCTGATCCCATAAGGATTCCAATATTGGAAAGGTTGTCCGATGTAATGTTATCAGCCAAAGGAATTCCCTTTTCTTCCAGGAATTTGGCTGTTGTTCCTAGACCTTCTATATACAGGTCTGTGGGGAATCTATCTACTACCAGTGCTGGTACTTTTCGCACATAACCTCCTAATCGTACTGTGGGTCGTACTACCCTGTAAGCTCGGGCTCCTGAGTTAGTCAGGAATCCTGCTATGTTTATCCGTGTCTCCTCTACAGGTGTAAGTTTCAGTTTATCTACCAACTCCTTGGATATAAAGGTCAATTGGGACCCTTGATCAAATAATCCACGTACGGTGGCCTTATTCTTTCCATTTCTAATGATCAATCGTGCAGTAGGTAGAGCTGATTTATGATTAGACCTGGTTGAGAAGACACTTATGTCAGGTAACACAGTACATAGATGTACTGATGCTGTAGCTCCTTCCTCCTCCTGTGGTTTGGGAGACTTTATACTTGTGTCCCCATAAAGTGCAGTATGGTGTTGACCCTTATGGCACTTATTGCAGATGCGCATTGCAGTTGTGCAATTGTCGGGATGATGTTCCCTTATACACTAGCTACATCTATGTAACTCCTTGAGTCGTTTTATGCGTGTTGCACGATCAGGGTAGCATCTGCAATTGTACATGGAATGTGGTTGCTCACAAAACACACATGGTCTCCAGACATTAACAGTATCTTGAGGAGTCACCGTTTTGGGTGACGTGTTAACTGTAGGTTTAGAGGGACCAACTGCATATGTTCCTACACTGACTTGATTCAACTTTGTGGAGGGGGAAGATGTTTTAGCTTTGTTTGGAGTACTGTTTGTACTCTGTTGTTTACTATTAGTAGCAGACGTAGGTTTAGATGTCGTTTTTCCTTCTGGATTAACTCTTTCTCGTTCTATGATGGTTTGTAAACCCTTTGTAATCTCATTTACAGTCAAGGATGACTTACCTACTAATACAAACAACTTATCCAGTATGTCCCTGGGTAATTTTCGTGTCATATGGACTTGTATTATCCAGTCTGACTCATCGAAGTTCACTTTATTTTTAAGTGCCTTGAGCATGGACTCAAGCTCCAATTTGAAGCTTGGAGTGAGACTGCAGTATTATTTGGAGGTTTAATGTCTAACAGTTTCTGTGTTAGAATTCTGATGGTCCTTTCAGGTTTAGCGTAATTATCTTTCAGGAGTTGTACTGCATTGTCATAATCATCATCTGTGTGATTTAGATTACAGACTACCTGATACGCTTCATCCTTCAAGACACTCTGTAAGTATGTAAACTTTGTCGTTTTTGGTACATTAGCATTAGAATCCACAGAATCGACAAATTTGCTCCAGAAACCGTCCCAACTCTCGTCTTCTGTTCCAGAAAAGGTTGGTAGACTAAGTGATGGCAATTTGACTTCTGGTGCTGTCTGGTTCTGGGAAGTTGTGGTTGCAATATTTATATTGGCTTTATGGGCATGTATGATATCATCAAAGTGTTGCAACTTTATAAACATTGCATCTTCATAATCGGAAATCATAATCTTGTAATACATCTTTCATTGTTTCTCCACCAACACTGGTATTCTGAAGTAAAACTTGATATTCTTTCATTTGTTGCAACACACGGTCATACTTGTTCCGTGTAAGCTTAAGATAGTTTTCCAGTGCTACATAGTTAACTGGAGTTTGTTTACTCATGTCTTCACATGTGCTAATCTGCCGTGATAAATGTCCCCTCAATCCTGTGAGGGTTATGTGGACATTTTTGACAGTAGACATCTTGGAAGTACTTATTAGTCGTGTAGACTAGTGTCAGGACTATTTATGGCACTTGTATTAGTAAAGCCACTAGTTTCCAAACTAGAGCTACTTATCATTTATTTAAATATACACTGTATAATCATACACACTATAATTTGAGTGGTAGACCTGTATCAATGCTGGAATCCGCAAGTTAGCCCTTCATTATCACTCTTGGTTGGTACAGAGACACAGGTTAACACTCAAAGGTGTAATGATTATAGTTAAATTATACTTATAGTTATATTGATATCATATTGACAACACAACTCGGGTTGTCTTAAATACTGCATAAAAATATGTACTTGCTAGGTTGTAATATGTGTTCAACTCTAGACAAGTGTAAAATTCTTACCCTTACACCAGGTTAGCACAATAAATTAGACTAGGTTGCTGTACAACACCAGCCTAAAATGTTCTACCCTTGTGCAAGAATTAGTTGTTAATAATGTGGCATGCAGTAAATGTTACAGTAATGGCAATAATAATGCAATAATTACAAAAAAACATTTATAAGTAACTTATAAGTAAAGTAGCCTCTTATCAACCTCTTGTAATGAAATGAAAAAAGCACAATTGTTCCTTTGGTACTGCCAGAACAATAATAGTGCTTGTTGTAAGTTCTGTTTGCTATGAGATTGAAAAGTTAGGCTAGAAAAAATGCAAAAATATAGCAGTATCTTCCTGCTATTATGTGTGTAGGTAATATTGCACTCTATGTATGTATAATATCCGGTTCGAAGGACCAACTAATGTGGGGAAATTCCAGGCAGCTAATCTCTCTTTTTCAAATTGACTTTAATAAAATAAAGTTATGTCTTATTTTTTTTTTTAGTAAGTAAGAATTAATTGAGTGGACTGTATATACTTGTAAACTGCCTGAAATCTTCTTACACACTATTAGGAGGGACAATTGGTAGCCTAAACCACTTTGTTATGGCTCCTTCTTAAACTACCAATTGTTTACCTTTTAATTATAATACAGTATACCACATATGGTGGTCTAATCTACTAGTAAATTACTAATTATGACTACTAATACTGTTAAATTGGCTTAGCTGGGCCAGTAGTGTGGGCCTGGTAAGGCGTGTAGGTGTAGCCTCAAATTGGGTGTGGCCCTGTGCCTCCTGGTGCCACGTAATGGCGGCTTGTGGGAATGACAAAGCTTGGCAAACAAAAGTATTGTGTATGAACCAACTGTCTGCTCAACTTGCTGCTGCTCTCACAATTTACCTGTATGGGATGCAAGGAATTAATCAAAGTTCCCTAAACATATCAATTACAGGTATGGCATGAACTGTGAGGGTTGTAAATGGGGTACACGTACATGTGGTTTGGGTTGTTCATACATTATGACCGACTTATTTTTATAAATGAATAAATGTGCACATTATAATTCAGATACAAAAAATACTTGATAAGCCAGATGCAGTCGTTGTTGTGATGGTTGTTAGGCTGTGTTGCTGGTGTTGACATGTAAATGGGGTGTCTAGTTGTTTACACCAGTTCTAGAGCCAAAATACAGCGTGGTGGCTGCTCTGTTGTTGTTGTTATGTTATGATGCGGGAGCCTTCCTCTTAGAGGAGCCGACGCCCTCAACGCTGGTTCGTCACTCAAAGTAATTTTACATTAACAAGGGAACCTAGCTACAATACGGTGTTAATAATTATATTCAGTCTTATTGAATACTTGTTTGTTAACTCTAGATACTAAACTAGTCTATTGACAATGTTTCATAATGTAAATATACGATGACATCCATGACGTCACGGAGTCGATGACGTCACGGAGTCTCCCATTTTCCATCCTGAAGGGAATACAGACTAAGGGAGACTGTGTTATATGTGTGTGTCGGTTTCCCGACAAGAGTGTAAGGAACGAGTGAAGCAGCACATGAGGGCCGTGGAAGAGGGGATGCTACAAGCACACATGCAGGGTAGTACTGAGGTGGCGTGCACGAGTCTCATCATACTGGATGAGGCTATCGGTGGTGAGACCCTGGTGAGAGATAACACAGTGGGAGCGACCCCAGTAAGAGACAACTTGGAGGTAGAGATCCTGGTGGGTGACGTCACCGTGAATGATGTCACTAGTATCATGCATGCTGCGAAAGAAAATGGAGTCACACGTCAATCTAGCCCTTTAAATACTTCGTTGGGGGGATTCTACGGGGAAGAATCTCTGCCCAAAAGGTCCTTGGGGACGATGCCAGCTCAAAGAGTAGGTATTACAGGCTCGCAATTATTCACCTTAGAGGAATACTGCGACTAGGTTAAAGGGTTGGGATTCGAAGGGAATAAAGTAGCAGAGCAAGCTATGAAACTCTGGACTGATCAGCAGGACAGAGAAAGCAAACTCTGGACTGAGCAGCAAGAGAGAGAAAACAAACGCTGGACTGATCAGCAGAACAGAGAGAGTACTGAATGCATAGCTCTCATCCAGTTGCAAGCGAGGCAGAATGACCAAACAAGTGGTCGTTCAACAGAGACTAACGTTGAACAAGGTAAGACTGTCAAACTACCTAAACTAGCTAACTTTGATGAGAGGGACGACTCGATGGATGCATACATCAAGCGTTTCGAAGGTCACGCCGCTGATTGTGGGTGGGAAAGATCAAAGTGGGCACTCGCTCTTAGTGCATTGTTAAAGGGTAGGCACTAACTATCTACCACAGTCTGGGTCCGCACCAGCGCGGAGATTATAAGGCATTGAAAACAGCGCTGCTGAACAGTTTTGGCATCACTGCAGACCGGATGCTAGAGAATTTCCGTAGGGCTCAATAGCAAAAAGGGGAGACATGTGTGCTAATGTTACAGGGGTTAGAATTGAGTCTAAACCGTTACTGTGAACTCATGGAGACTGCTCCTGGGAGCATGAAGTTCTATCAACTGATGATTCGCGAACAGTTTTTAGAAGCCAGCGAATCGTCTCTGCAAGTCAAGCTCAGAGAGCAGGAAGTTGTGCCAAATCGGTCAATGGCCAAGCAAGCTGATCTGTGGGCTGGGGTCAGGAGACAGGTGAAAGGGGTAAAGCCGCACGAGAAGCATCATGCTACAGGTACTGGCGAGGGAGCTAAGCCTAAGACTGGTGTGTCGGGGGAGCAGGAAAACTCCTTCAACATGCATGTGCACAAGTGCTACAACTGTGGTAAGCCAGGTCATCGGGCCGCTGATTGCAAGGCAAAACTGAAACCAGGTTACATAGCAGGTGTGAGCTCAAGTGGTAAGAAACATCCCAACGTCTGAAAGGATCCACTAGCTTGGACCCTTGAGGTGGTAGACGGAAATGTTAACGAAAAATCGGCAAAAATCTTCCGTGACAAAGGCGCCAGTACCCACATGGTAAGAAAAAGCCTAGCAAAGCCAGGATCTGAGACAGGTAGATACATCAATGTCCAGTTCCCAAATGGCTATGCTAAGGAGATGGTGGAGGTGGAGGTGTGGGTCGACACACCTTACATCAAAGGAAAATTCGGGCCGTTCAACAGGAACCTGCTTTATATGGACTTTTATTGGGGAATGTTCCAGGAGTCTCTGATTGCCCAAGTCCATTCTCAAAGAAAAAGGGGGAGAGTGAGGAGTACAGCTGCCCTCAGTCAGCTGATGCCATGGTGACTCGCCCGGGGGTGACGTCACAGGGAGTAACCACACCCTCACTCAGCTGAAGAATAAGGGAGAGAAAGCACGCTGTGAAGTTATGGAGAGAGAAGCAAAACCCCTGGTTGAAGCGACAGCAACTCCATTAACAGGTAACTCGCTCGTGGCAGCTGTCACCACGAGGTCAGAGAGCAAGCCGACTCGCCCAGAAAAACCTTTGAAATTACGAGACATCCAGGGAGTGTCTGCAAAGGAGTTTATTGATGCCCAAGGGAGCGACCCAACACTAGCCCAGCTACGTAGGTATACTGAGGAGAAAAAAAGTTTTCCAACACCAGGAAGGCAAGTACTGGTACTTGCACCATAATAGGAAACTCGTGCACAGAGTTGAGACGCCCCACGACACTTGGGACCAACTCGTTGTTCCACAGGAGCATAGACTGGCTGTGTTCCGCTTGGGGCATGAAGATTTAATGGGAGGTCATATGGGTCACGCAAAGATCAGTGCGTGGATACAAGCTGTGTTCTACTGGCCAGGAATTACTGGGGAAATACAGCGTTACACTCGCTCGTGTGTCACCTGTCAGCGCACCCCTGATCGAGGACGGGTGAAACCCGGGAAGCTTCAGCCCTTCCCCATCAATGATCAGCCGTTCAAGCTAGTCAGCATTGATCTGGTTGGTCCGATCATACCGAGTGCAACGGACGGCAGTAAGTACATCCTGACCATGGTCGATCACGCAACAAGGTACCCCAAAGCAGCTGCCCTGAAGAACATAGAGACAGCAGTAGCGGAAGCCTTGGTAGTTTTTCAGTGGCCTTGGTATACCTGAGTGGATCCATAGCGACTGAGGGACACAGTTTACCAGCGAAATTATGGACCAAGTCCAGCGTCTGCTCACAGCGAGAGCATCCCTCACTACGCCGTATCATGCTATGGGAAACGGTTTGGTAGAACGCTTCAATGGCACTCTCAATAAGATGTTGAAGAGAATGTGCATCGAACAGCCTCGGGAGTGGCCCAGGTATATCAACCCTTTGTTGTTTGCCTACAGGGAGGTGCCACAGGCTAACACAGGGTTCTCACCCTTCGAGCTTCTGTACGGTCGCACAGTTAAAGGCCCTCTGCAGGTACTGAGGAACGTGTGGGAAGGCGATGACTGTACCCCTGACACCAAGACGACGTACGAGTATGTCATCGATCTGCGGAAACGACTAGAGAACACCTGTCAGCTGGCCCGAGAACAGCTAGCAAAAGCAAAGGAGTACCAGAAGCAAACATACGACAAAAAAGCCAAAGAACGCAAGTTTGGTGTAGGTGACAAGGAACTTTTGTTATTCCCCACCAGCAGGAACAAGTTCTTGCTGCAGTAGAAGAGCCCATTCACGGTAGTGGAGTGCTCGCACTCGTTAAACTACGTGCTTGACGTCGATGGTGCCAGGAAGAAGTACCACGTCAACATGCTCAAACGTTAGGAGGACCCACCTGTAGATGGATCAACAAAGCCGAAGATGCATGTAAAACGTAAGAACAGGAGAGTACCATGGGGCTCGACATCGATAGGGCCGATCGACCACCCACTGCTCTCAGCAGTAGGTGCTGACTGGTTGAGTAGTCAGGGGTGAGTAACGAGACGTCGAACGAGGGAGATGTGAGCGAGGTAATGCAACACGAATCATCGGACACTAGTTCCCAGTGTGCCTCTGATGTTTCAGGCATGACACAGGTGGAGAGAGCCAGTGGACAGACTAGCGCCACTCAGGGTTTCGAGGCGTTGAGCCGACCTAGAGCTGGAGCTCCGTCCAACCACAGTGCCTGCTCAAGACCTGAACAGGTAGCCACATGTGACCCGGTGACTGAAGAAATTCCTCACTTAACAGCAGGAAATAGTCTAGACGAGGACACGCCTCGCCTAGCAGTATAGAAAACGGGGTCCGTTCGACCCGGCCGCACCACGTGCACTCAGTACGTGCACGTGCGTCAGCGGTGTGAGAGGTTAGAACGAGTCACCACTCTGTGGAGCTCGGTCTTTCGTTGGGGGGTGATGTGAGAGAATGGTCTCAAGTTTATCCCACAGCTGACTTGAATGGCTCATTGCAGTGCAGTGCACCGATTTCGTGCACAAGCTCTATCTCTGTTAACCCTGGATAGTAATCTGTCATGTTGGGTATCTCCAGGATGCCCACTTACCCAAGAATAAGTTTATAATACGGAGGCCGCCGTGTGTCCAGGCAGGAAGTAGATACAGGGAAGTTAAGCATACTTGCCACAAAGGGTCAGTGAGTACATAGATGAGTACATATCTCCTCTCTCTCATGCCAGCGTGAGAGAGAGGAGAGGAGACGCCAGCGAGGCGACAGAATAACCTCTTTGGTCAGCCTTAACCGGTGCGATGGAGAATAACAACTATGACATGGTCGCGACGTGTTCATGACGTCACCTCTGCTACTGATCAGGGAACGATCAATATGATTGATTCCCGCTCTTTTGCTGCAATGCTATTGGTGAAATTGTAATCCCTTGTGTGTGGGGGAGCCGGTCGACCGAGCGGACAGCACGCGGGACTTGTGATCCTGTGGTCCTGGTTGATTTATACCCGCACTGGTTGATTTATCCAGAACTGGTTGATTTATACCCGCACTGGGTCAGGGGATAAGACAATAAAGGTGAAAACATGGGGGATACATAAGGGATAAATGGGGGGTGAAACATAAGAACATAAGAATAGAGGTAACTGTGGAAGGCCTATTGGCCCATACGAGGTAGCTCCTATCCACGTACAAAGATTAATCAGGTGTGATTGGCCTGTTATGTTGAACAGTGTCTTCTGTGTTGGCATCGTTATGTTCTGGTCTTGTCCTTACTCTCATGGTGGGTAGAGTAAATAGTTCCGTGATTTGGGTGTTCTAGGTAGGTTGTTCTATTCTTATGTGAATTGTTTCAAGAATTTGTAATCGTCTTACATCTTGGGTTTTGTCTATTATACAGGTATTTTTGTTCAACATTTCTCCAGTTAGGGTGATGTCATGGGCTTGTCTCATGTGATTCCTGAGGGCACCGGATTGAAGATGACAGGTCAAACGCCTCGTCAGCTTGGTCGACGTCATACCTATGTACTTAGATTGAAGATTACATCCTTCGTTGGGGCAAGTGTATATGTATACAACACTTGACTGCTGAAGAGGGTTCTCCATCGGCTTCGGGCTGGTTTTAATAAGGAGTTCAGAAGTCTTCTTCGTTTTGTAGAATATGATCAGGACTATGTTTTGGTTAGGAGTAATGCTTTTTACTCCTTTACGGATTATTTCTTTCATTATTCTTTCGTCTTTTATATGTTCACTGTGCATGGTTGATTTGTAATATAATTTTATTGGAGGTATTGTGGTTTCTGTTCTAGGTCGGCCGAGCGGACAGCACGCTGGACTTGTGATCCTGTGGTCCCGGGTTCGATCCCGGGCGCCGGCGAGAAACAATGGGCAGAGTTTCTTTCACCCTATGCCCCTGTTACCTAGCAGTAAAATAGGTACCTGGGTGTTAGTCAGCTGTCACGGGCTGCTTCCTGGGGGTGGAGGCCTGGTCGAGGACCGGGCCGCGGGGACACTAAAAGCCACGAAATCATCTCAAGATAACCTCAAGATAACCACGAGATTCCCTACAGCCACTGGCAAGAGCATTCACATGAGGGAGTTCATAATCAGAGGACGTGTCCTGTTCTGTCTATCGGCCAATAGACTGAACACCATCCATTCCTCACCGTCAAGTTAAACTCAGCGTCTAATAATAATACCACGACATTACACTCGTCTGTGAATGTGAGCTTCACATACACCACACATTTAGTATTGTGTGATATTATTATTGTGCATGTTATTGCCTGTCCCATTGACAGTGTATTTGTGATTTATTGCATATCATCATTACCCGAGTATCCGGTTGGAAATCTTGTAATCCCTTTGCATACCGGCAGTTAGGTTGCCGTGTTAATGATTGGCTGTCAACTGTGTTAAGTTAGGTGTTTCGCCACGAGTAGATCCGAATCGATTAGCCAGACGTCAAGAGTCTCGCTAATACAACCATAGCCTTTCTGACCCCAATCTAAAGTAAATCAAGCACCCTTTGTATTAGTGGTTAAGTTGGTAAATAAACTACTGTTAAGCTTTATGCGATGTTTCCGTTGAACCACTCCTGAATACTGCCAACTATTTACTCAAGCCTTCAGCTCCAGGTGTCTCCAACACTGAGAGGCCTATTATTCACAAATCTATAAATGTGATGAGGACCCTTATAGTGTTTCAATCATTGAGGAAATTCCATCAATCAACGTGGACCAGGACCAGGTGAGGCTAGTCTGAGAAGAGACCCTCAAGGACTCTAACTCGACCTTGCTCCCAAGGCCCTGTACGGTTGCTCTCGTATTTTCTCTGCTGATTCCGTTCAGCTTCGTGAAGCGTCTGCCACATGTATTGGCGACGTACGCATTGCAGTTGGGAAAGCAAAATAGAAAACCCCACAATGCTAAAGGGATAGAACAACACCCTGTAGCACATTATTCTAAGAAGTTCAGTGATTGCCAATGGAATTATTCTGTGATAAAAAAAGGAAACATTAGCCTTACTCAACGCAGTTCAACATTTCGATGTCTATCTCACAAGCAATGGTCATCCAATTTTGGTCAGGTCTGACCATAATATTTTTAAATTCCTTGTGCAGGTCCAGCAGAAAAATCTCTGACTAATCAGATGAAGTATACCCCTCCAGCAGTACTCCCGTTATATCGAACATATTATAGGGATAGACAACGTGGTAGCAGATGCCTTGTGCGGGGGTCCCGCATCAAAACTGCTAATTTGGTTAATTTTCTTTTTAGAAACCAAAACTAATAACTAACTTTTTAGAAAAGTCCTTCGTGGGGAGGTGTGACGATATCAATGCTTTCTATGGAGTGAGGGAGGTGTGGTGATATCGACGCCATCTATGGACCTGCACTCCAACTCCAAGGCATTAGGTGAGACGCAGACAACGCCATCTGTTGACAGAGGTGTAGCAAGTTCAAGGACATCTGTGAAAGGCTCCTGTTTCATTCCTCAGTTAGGCGGTGAGGTCGATGATAGCTGTTGTACTTATACAGCCGGTTGTGGACCGACGTATCCGGGATTTGGCCAAGAGGATTTACAAGACGACAATAGTAGCCGTCTGCTGAGAAGTGCTGCTAGCGTGTTGCTAGAGACTTCTGCCAGGGTGTTTCTGGAGAGCAGATATGGGGGTATTGGGACATAGTGACAATATGGTGTGGGACTGGCCCATGTTGAGAGAGCTGAACTCGCCGGTGACTACCATTGAACGTGGACGACGTATACTTGAAGATAATGGACTCACAGGATTTTGAAGAACACTGCTAATATATTATTAAGTGTCCTGTGTGAAAGAGACTGTGTACATAAGTGTACTTATACTTAGTTAGATAATATATTGGAGAAGGTGTTATTTCGTCTT
Source organism: Procambarus clarkii (assembly GCF_040958095.1). Lineage (NCBI taxonomy): Eukaryota > Metazoa > Arthropoda > Malacostraca > Decapoda > Cambaridae > Procambarus > Procambarus clarkii. Next base: position 11,329,213 of record NC_091165.1, read on the forward strand.
GATTACTCCCCTGTTATTCCTTGCACAATTACTTGCTACCGCCAATTCTTGGTAAATTACCATTGTCTTGGGGTGGGATCATAGAAGAAGAGGTTCTAAGGCCTCATAAGTAGAAAGAACCAGGTTACTGCCTCAAGCAGGCCGTAACACATCGTAACTGTCATGATCCAGCATATACCAGTATGACTGGTATACACTGTGACCATGCCTTAGGTCATGCCTGCTACTATCAACAGCCTGGTTGATCAGTCCAGCAACCAGGAGGCCTGGTCGACGACCGGGCCGCGGGGACGCTAAGCCCGGGAAGCACCTCAAGGTCTGGTCAGGTCAAGGTCATGGTCTAGGTCATTGTACCACCAGTATCGATTGATTTTGCTATATCTTTGATACACTATACTATGTATTACTATACTATGTGTCTTATTAAGTGAAGTAGGCTACTGTTAGTTGATTGATGTTGCTATACCATGTAGTGTGAGGATATACTATTCATAGGCAGGGTTATGTAATCATGTTGTGCTATATGATATTGTACTATGTACAATATCACTATATCAATAGTTACTATGCAAGGCCCGATTTTCCTAATAAGCCAAGTTTTCCTGAATAAATATATTTTCTCTAATTTTTTCCTTATGAAATGATAAAGCTACCCATTTCAATATATATGAGGTCAATTTGTTTTTATTGGAGTTAAAATTAACGTAGATATATGACCGAACCTAACCAACCCTACCTAACCTAACCTATCCTTATAGGTTATATTAGGTTAGGTAGGTTAGGAAGTCGTAAAATAATTAATTCATGAAAACTTGGCTTATTAGGCAAATTGGGCCTTGTATAGTATGCTGAGAAGCGCGTTCTGGCTACTAGGTACGACATATATATATATTGTGACGATAATCTCTTTCAAGAGAGATTGAGCCTGCTCTTTCTTACCTAAAGTTACGTCCAGTCTAAAAGAATATGATGCTACATTCAAGATACGTCCACCAGTAGCACAAAACGTTTTGACCAGGAGTCAAAACGTACCCTAAACCCCCAACTTCACACACCCTCCACACTGGCTCGTCGTCAACCAGCCAACTACCCATCCCAGCCTGCCTGCTCCTGATTGGTGACTCACCAACTGCACACTGCACCTTAGCGCCATCTACCTGAGTCGATGTCTGAGCCTGGACCAGCCATCAACTTCAGAATATTCTTTGTGTTCTAAGAGTTGACATCTCTCTCTGGCATACTAAGCTCTCTGGCTTTTGTATACTAAGGGAGGTCTCAGCCATAGCCAATATTCTCAGCACCATTTCACCATTTACTATTTTGTCTCACATTGTTTTTGCATTTATCTTTGTTATTTAATTGCACTATTAATTTCCCCGAGATTTGTCTTTATTTTTATTTATGTTTAAAGTATATATTAAAGTTTCATTATTCATACTTTGTGTTTTATGTGTTCCTCCTTCTCACTTACCACAGACAACAGGCAAGCAGTCTATCTTTTTTTTGTAAGTGTGACCAGGCATTGACACCTGCCATTGGAGGACTGCCGAACATCTATACTCCAACACTTTCCTGTCACAATATATATATATATATATATATATATATATATATATATATATATATTTATATATATATATATATATATATATATATATTGGTGTATACTGGCAGCAGGTTTTCTTTCAAACATGTTTCATTGAATATGACCGCATATTCTGTATTTATTATTTTCTGGTTTAGGGCTTCTATCCCTCTAACTATTTTCTTAGCATCAGGGCTTAATTGGAATAGGAGTTCTCCAAAACTCATTTTCGTACTTTTAAGGTGAAGAAAAGAAGTGATTTACTATAGAGTGTATTACACTTATTTGTATAATTTGCACGACGTTTCGAACCTCCATGGTTCATTCTCAAGTGAACAGATCTTACAATACTAGTTGATTTTATACCCGCATTAGGTCAGGTGATAATACAATGAAGGTGAAAAACATGGGGGGATACATAAGGGATAAACATAGGGGCTGCAGAAGGCTTATTGGCCCATGCGAGGCATCTCCTATCTAAACACAAAGATTAATCCAGTGTAATTGGCCTGTTATGTTGTTGTTATGGTGTAATTGGCCTGAACTATTTACTCTACCCACCATGAGAGTAAGGACAAGACAAGAACATATCGATGCCAACACAGAAGACAATGTCCAACATAACAGGCCAATTACACTGGATTAATATTTGTGTTTAGATAGGAGATGCATCGTATGGGCCAATAAGCCTTCTGCAGCCCCTATGTTTATCCCTTATGTATCCCCCCATGTTTTTCACCTTCATTGTATTATCACCTGACCTAATGCGGGTATAAAATCAACTAGTATTGTAAGATCTGTTCACTTGAGAATGAACCATGGAGGTTCGAAACGTCGTGCAAATTATACAAATAAGTGTAATACACTCTATAGTAAATCACTTCTTTTCTTCACCTTAAAAGTACGAAAATGAGTTTTGGAGAACTCCTATTCCAATTAAGCCCTGATGCTAAGAAAATAGTTAGAGGGATAGAAGCCCTAAACCAGAAAATAATAAATACAGAATATGCGGTCATATTCAATGAAATATATATATATGTATATATATATGTAAATATATATATAATATATATTGTGACGGGAAAGTTTAGAAGTGTAGGTGTTCGGCAGTCCTCCTAATGGCTGGTGTCAATGCCTATCACATTTAAGAAAAAAAAGATAGACTGTTTAGCTGTTGTTTGTGGTAAAGTAAGGGAAGACACGCAAAACACATAGTATGAACAATGAAACTTTAATTAACTTTAAAAATTATAAACAAAGAGAATACCTGGCTATGTGCAGTGCAAACAAACAAGTCAAGAAATATAACATAAAAATTAAGAACAAGGGTGACGTTACTCTACAAATAAAATATAGACAAAAGAATGAATAAACAGGTGCTGAGAATATAGCGCTAGCTGAGAACCTCCACCAATAAACAGAGTGTATATCAGTTGGTTGTTCACAGCACAAGGATATTCTAACTTCAATGGCTGGTTCAAGCCCAGACATCGACTTGGTAGAGGGCGCTGAGGTGCAGAGGTGCAGGTGTGCAGTCGGCGGGTCACCAATCAGAAGCAGGCAGGCTGGAATGGTAGTTTGCTGGTTCATGACGGTGGCGAGCTGGCATGGAGGGAGTGAGGAGTGGGGGGAGTTTAGGGTACGTTTGCCTCCTGGTCAATACGTTTTGTGCTACTGGTAGACGTATCTTGAAGATAGCATCTTAGTGTTGTATATATATATATAAGTAACTTTACGTAGGGAAGAGCAGGCTCAATCTCTCTTGAAAGAGATTACCGTCACAACTCTCCCCCGAAGCCTGCTCTAACGGGTCAAGTTACTTCTTCTGATGGTAGAGTGGTATGTGTAGCTGCCTCTACCTCATAGACTCTGGAGAGGGCGTCTGCTATGATGTTGTCAGAACCCTTGATGTAGAAGATCTCCAGGTTGAAATTCTGCAGATACAAAGCCCATCGTAGAAGTCGTTGATTGGTGAATTGGGCTTGCTGCAAGAAGCATAGGGGATTGTGGTCCGAGTAGATGGTGGTAGACTGAGCACCTTGTAGGTACGATGCAAAGTGCTGTAAGTTCAGGATGATGGAGAGAAGTTCTTTTTCGATAGTGCTGTAATTCTTCTGTTGTGGTTTTAACTTGTAGCTGTAGCAGTTAACAGGTAGAACCTCCTCGCCTCGTTGTTGCATCAGGACGCCCCCGATGCAGGTACCACTGGAGTCGACATGGAGGATGAACGGCTTCATGATATCTGGCGAGGCGAGAATGGGATTAGAACAGAGCAGAGATTTAAGTTGTTCAAAAGCAATGGTTTGCTGAATGGTCCAATGATACCGTTGCTTGGGGCTGGTTAAAGTGATCAATGGTGTCGCCACCGTACTAAAATTCTTCACAAACCTACGGTAGTAGGAGGCAAGACCAAGGAAGCGCAGGAGCTGCTTCCTGGTGGTAGGCCGAGGGTAATGCTGGATGGCTTGAGTGTGTATGTTTATCGGATCTATGCTGCCACTCCCTATCACATGACCAAGATAACGCACTTTACCTATAGCAAAGGTGGACTTGCCCAAGTTGATGGTGAGGCCGGCTGTCAGGAGCTTGGCGAACAATTTTTGCAGCTGGAGCAGATGTTCGTTCCAGGTGTTAGTTGCCACAACGATATCATCCAAGTAGGCGTAGGTGTGATCTAAGCCATGGATGACGTGGTTGACAGCTCGCTGGAAGTTGGCCGGGACATTACATAATCCAAATGGAAGGCGTTCATATCTGTAAAGGCCAAAAGGAGTGGTGAAGGCAGATATTTCCTTAGCTCGCTCTGTCAAAGACACTTGGTAGTATCCCTTGAGTAAGTCTAGTTTGGATAAATACCGAGCATTATCAATGGCGTCAAGGATGTCATCAATTCTAGGTAATGGATAAGCATCCTTGACAGTCACAAGATTCAATTTCCTGTAGTCGGTACACAGCCTCACTTTACCGTGCGGTTTCGGCACCAAGATGCAGGGTGAGGCCCAAGGGGACTCACAAGGGGTGGCCAGCCCATGATCCAGGAGGTACTGTACTTCAGCATGCATAACTTCCTTTTTGCTCGGGCTGATTCGGTAGAAAGGTTGACGAATCGGCCGGGTGTCAGGGAGTAGCTGGATGTCGTGCTGACCCAAATTACACTCCTGTGGATCATCGCTGAACAACTTCTGATGTTCCTTGAAGATTCTGATGAGAGGAGCACTATTACTGTCCTGCAAATAGGTATGATGATCAGTTAGGATTTCTGAGTTGGAAGGCACTGACTCAGTGTTAGTGCTTTCGGGAGGAGAAGCAGGGAAGGTCTCACTGTGGAGGTATGGACCTCTAAATGTGGATAATGATACCAACACAGTGGGGGGAGTACCTTGATACTGCTTCAGGAGGTTGACGTGGCACAATTGGGTCTTCCGCCGCCTATCTGGAGTCTCAAGAACGTAGTTGTGTTTGTTTCTGCACTCCTTGATGCGGTAGGGTCCTGAATACTTGTTTTGCAATGGAGAACCTGGGATAGGAAAATATGCCAACGCGAAGTCTCCTGGTTGAAATTTCCTTATTTTGCTGCGTTGGTCAAAATGAGTCTTCATCCTCTCATGAGCTTTCAATAGATTGTCATTAGCAAATTTACGTACTCTCTCTAGAAGGTCCTTTAAGTTTTGAAGAAACTGGGGCACATTCTGAGGGTCACTGAAGGTGGCATTACGTAGAGAGTCTTTAAAAGCTTTGAGAGGAGTACGGCACTTACGTCCGTAGAGCATCTCATAAGGGATACTCCTAGAGACTCATTAGGGAGACTTCTGAAAATGCACATGATGAGGTCAAGTTGTTTATCCCAGTCCTCCAAGGTTTCATTGCAAAATTTCTTTAGGAGTGCTTTAATAGTCTGATGACTATGTTCAAGAGAACCCTGTGAAGCAGGATGATAGGGGCTGGACAATACCTGTGTGATGTTGAACTCTTCCAGTGTCTTCTTGAAGAGATCACTGGTGAAGTTGGTGCCACAGTCACTTTGAACCTCTCATGGAAATCCATACTGGGTGAAGATCTTCAATAGTTGTTTCACCACAGTAGCAGCCGTAATGTTCTTTACTGGAAGTGCTATGCGGAATCTGGTGGTAGGACACAGGATAGTTAGTATATAGGCGTTGCCAGAACTGGTACGGGGTAAAGGGCCAACACAGTCTATGATGAGTCTGTGGAAAGGTTCCGCAGACACCTGGATAGGAGTCAATGGAGCCTTGGGAATACAGATGTTAGGTTTACCTGCCATCTGACATGTATGACACTGTTGTACGTAACGTTTGACGTCTTTAACCATACCTGGCCAGTAGTAGTCTTGTCTAATTCCGTGGTAGGTTTTGTTAAAACCATAGTGAGAAAGTGCTCCATGGGCCAGGTGTAGAATATCGGGCCGTAGGCTGGTGGGAACCACTAGTTGTTCGACATTTGCCCAATCATCATCCTCCTTCAGCTTACTGGGTCTGTACTTGCGGTAGAGCAACTGATTCTAAAGGAAGAACCGAGGGATACTGTCAGGTTGAGTCTCAGCCTGGAAGAATAATGGTGTTAATGAAGGATCCTCCCTCTGTAACTTATGGAACTCCAACATAGTAAGATTCGGTGGTAGATTCTGATGGTCTTGAGGGACAGCGGTTGCAGTAGAGACAGCTGGTTACGGGCATGCAGCTTGTGCACGGGTGGTCACCAAAACCGGAGAAGAAACTTCATCACTTTCTTGGACCTCTGCTGGAACATACTTAAAGATGGGATTGTCCACTACAGTGTTACACACCTGGGGTTTGTCCATGATAATCAGGTTGGAAGGTTGCAGATCTTATGCCAAGTCATTGCCCAGGAGAAGTTGCACTCCAGACATGGGAAAAGGCTTTTCCCTGATGGCGACTTGGACTTCACCGGTCACGAAAGGACAATCCAGGTGGACTCTGGCAAGTGGATACGGGGTGGTAGCAGTGAGGTCAGTGATAAGGACGGTTTCCCCGGTGTAGGTGACGTTAGGCACAGCCGATTTCAATATTATTGACTGAAGAGCCGCTGTGTCCCTCAAGATCTTCAATTTGAAACGTCCCTCCGAATCTGTACTGCTGGCAGAGACAGTTCCAGGATATAGGTGTTTGCTGATAATGAGAAAGATCATTAACAGGAACACCAACATTCATCACAGGCTTACCGGACTTAGGAGGAGTCGATTTGGTTTAGGAGTTTCATAGCCTTTGTATTGAGCTTTTCCACATTTATCCATGGTATGTCCATAGAGTTTGCAATACTTACAATACAATTGAGAGCTCGCTTGATCGGTACTCGCTTTATCATAACTATACCAAGACTTCTTACTGGAAGGTGGATCTGGTGTTAGCCGATGGATGAGGCTGTAGGTGTCAGCCAACTTCGCACATCTGAGGTAGTCGGTTTCTTCTTTGTCTGCTAAATATAAACGGATGGAAGGGGGGAACACGTCTAAAGAATTCTTCAACTAGAATGAGGTTGATGAGTTCTGAAAATGTAGAAACATGTGCTGCTTCCAGCCATTTCATGAAATATCTTTTCTTTGTATTGGCAAATTCTAAAAAGGTGGTGGTACTTGCCTTTAGATAATCACGGAATTTTCGTCTGTAGCTTTCGGTGGAGAGAAGGTAGGCGTCCAAAACTGCTTGCTTCAGGGTCTGGTAGTCATTCTCAGACGCTAAGGTACTGAGAGTAACCGCAGCTCTACCTGTGAGATGCACTCTGAGAAAGGTAGACCATTGATCTGCAGGCTAGCTAAGTTTTTTAGCTAGGGTCTCAAAAGTGGTGAAAAATACATCGATCTCTGTCTCAACGAATGGTGGCATTAACTTACTTGCATGGGAAACATTGAAACTTACGGGAAGACTAGCTGTAGCTTATTGGCGCTGAGTGTGGTGTGTAGTTTCCAACGCGAGTTCTTGTCGACGATATTCGAGAGCACGATCAGCTTGCTGTTTACTGTACTCCCGTTGCATCTCCAGGTCACGTTTTCTTGCTTCAAGCTGCTCCCTCTCCCTCTCACGGAGTAAGGCAGCCTCTTGTTCCCTTTCTGCTTTCCTGAGGGCAGCCTCTTCCTTCTTTAGGGCCATCTCGCATTCTTTTATTTGGAGAGCTTCTTTTTGTTGTTGTCGCTCAATGTTTGCTAGTTCGAGCTTCAATTTTATAGCTGCCAGAGCATGTTTATCTGCAATAGAATAGTTTTCGTGAGTTTCAGAGTCTATCTTTCCTTCATCTAAGAGATAATCCAAGATTAAATTATGCAAGTCATTTCTGTTGGCTCCAAGGGGAACATCTAGTTGATACTCGTGTGCAAGAGTTTGTAATTCGGTCTTCTTGGCACGACTTAAGTTCCCTATTTCACCTGCTGGATCATTACGAAAAGCTGGGAGACGAAACATGTTGAAAAATAGCAAATAAATGTACAGTGAATATACTTGTGATATGGTAAGTGTCAGTAACAGGATGACGTGGCAACTGGTAACTATCCTGTGGTAATTTAATCGTTAACAATTAACGTTAACCTTAGTATGGTAAATGATTAGTCAATCAAAATCGCAGGAAATCTTGTACCCGGTACTCAATGTAAGAGAATAAGGGCAAGAAAATCCTACTAAATAAATGAAACCGATAGGTTCTAAAACAAATGAAATATTTAATTTTTTCAAAAGTGAATAAGGTAGTCCAAGAATGTAGGATACCTTGCCAAGTCTCTATAAGACAGAAGCAAGGGTTTTCCTACTAAATGAAATCTGATACTTACAGAATTAGCGATCTTTGTGCTCTGAAAAAAGAAAGCCAATTCCCTTCTCTGACCGACGTGTAGGGGTGCGAGTGTCAACTGGTGACGAGAACTGCTGTTGAGGTTCCAACTCAGCAACGTAGTCCGTATTTTATCAAATCACCTCATTCTTTGGGGCACATGTGAGGAACACAAATGCGAAGAAGCCTGAATTGTCCCCAGGAATATATGCAACTGAAAACTCACACGCCAGAAGTGACTCGAACCCATACTGCCAGGAGCACTCTGTTGGCATACAGGATCCCTTAACCGCTCGACCAACTCGACCGGACAAAAGAGGATGGTAGCCGAGGCTATTTCCACCCCCCGCCGGCACTCGGTTGGTAATCTTGGGCATGGTATTTTATCAAATCACATCATTCTTTGGGGAACACGTGAGGAACACAAATGCGAACAAGCCTGAATGGTCCCCAGGAATATATGCAACAGAAAACTCACACCCCAGAAGTGACTCGAATCCATACTGGCAGGAGCACTCTGCTGGCATACAGGATCCCTTAACCGCTAGACCAACACGACCGGACAGAAGAGGATGGTAGACGAGGCTATTTCCATCCCCCCACCGGCACTCGGTTGGTAATCTTGGGCATGGTATTTTGTCAAATCATATAATCTTTGGGGCACACGTGAATAACACAAATGCGAACCAGCCTGAATGGTCCCCAGGACTATTTGCAACTAAAAACTCACACTCCAAAGGTGACTCGAACGCATACTGCCAGGAGCACTCTGCTGGCGTACAGGATCCCTTAACCGCTCGACCAACACGACCGGACAAAGGAGGATGGTAGCCGAGGCTATTTCCATCCCCCCGCCGGCACTCGGTTGGTAAACTTGGGCATGGTATTTTATCAAATCACCTCATTCTTTGGGGCACATGTGAGGAACACAAATGCGAACAATCCTGAATGGTCCCCAGGAGTATATGCAACTGAAAACTCACACCCCAGAAGTGACTTGAACCCTTACTGCCAGGTGCACTCTGCTGGTGTACAGGATCCCTTAACCGCTCAACCAAGAAGACCGGACAAAAGAGGATGGTAGCCGAGGCTATTTCCATCAACTCGCCGGCACTCGGTTGGTAATCTTGGGCATGGTATTACATCAAATCACCTCATACTTTGGGGCACACGTGAGGAACACAAATGCAAACAAGCCTGAACGCTGGTGCTTCCCAATCTTTAATTTCTCACCGTGCTCTTGCTGATGTTAGCACAGAAGACACTGGTGAAGTAGTATTATTGTAGGGATTTGGAGGTCATGTCCAGCGTGTACCATTAGTTAAAGTTCACTTGAAGTCAACTATTACAGCAGGTTGGTGCACTGTAGCAGTTAGTGAGCAGTTGCCCATCCCTGGGGTTGATGTTATTGTGGGTAATGATTTTGAGAAGTGTCAAGTTAGTGGGACAAAGTGTCCTATCATGTTTACTAACCCTAGTTGTGTACTGGCTCAACCGGATGCGGATGATGGTACTATCTATCCAGCCTGTGTTGTGACCAGATCTATGGGTAAGCAGGGTGAGGTAAACCCTGTGACTTCCAAGGTGGATGTTTTTGAGGCTAGGACCCCTTCAGACAGGGAGGTGGAGGTGGACCTTGAGAATACATTCTTAGCTCACGTGGATATCGAGAGTGAGGCTGATGCCAAAGCCCTAATTTATTCTGACCCAGAGGATGGTCTGGAAGAGGTGGCCCAGGTACCAGTTCCTTGCCCGCTCGCTCCAGCTGTTGAGTCCCAGACCTTGAGTGAGTTGCAGAGTACTGATCCCAGTCTAGCTGAATGTTATACAGAAGCAGCTGACACTTGATACCTTGGATGAGAGCACGAGCTGCTACTTCAGTGATCGATGTTTGATGAGACGATGGAGACCACCAGGAACTCCCTTATCAGATGATTGTGAGTCTAGGACCCAGCTCGTCGTACCAAAGGAATATAGGGAGCAGGTATTGCTAGCTGCCCATGGTGACCTTATGGGAGGTCACCAAGGGATCGCTAATATGTATAATAAAATATGTAAGTTTTTCTATTGGCCAAAACTAAAAAAGGATGTGGTCAGATATTGTCACAATTGTTTTGTATGTCAAGCTGTTGGTAAACCTAACCAGACTGTTCCACGAGCACCCTTACACCCTATTGTAGTGCCAGAGGAGCCTTTAACACATGTGGTGTTGGATTGTGTCGGTCCCTTACCCCATTACCCCGAACTAAATCAAGAAATATATTTTTGTTTACTATCCTATGTATGACCACCAGGTTCCCTGAAGCATATGCCTTGCGTAGCATCAGGGCTTCTACACTCATAAAGCACTTGGAACGTTTTTTTTCATTATTTGGTATGCCCCGTATCATTCAAACTGATAATGGGAGAAAATTTTGTTCCACAACTTTTAAAACTTTTTGTAGTTCTTTTGGAACTTAACATAACTTTTCTAGTCCTTACCATCCTCAGAGTCAAGGGGGGAACGAGCGGTTTTACCAAACCCTCAAACAGATGTTAAAAACAACTGGGGAAGATTCACCCAGACAATTTACCATTTGTACTATTTGCTGCCAGGGACGGGTTGCACACTGCCCTAGGCTACTCCCCATTTGATCTTGTGTTTGGACATCATGTGTGGGGACCCTTAAAAATGTTGCAGGAGAAAATGTTGGGAGATGTAACAGCTAGGCAGAGGGAAAGATACCTGAAGGATGTGAAGAGCAAGCTGTCTCGAACGAAGGAGTTGGCGTTACAACATCTGGGCGAGGCACAACAGGTAATGTAAGAGCGGCATGATTAGCGGTTCAAGGCCAAACTCAGAGTTTTTGAATCAGGAGATTTAGTAATGGTCTTGAAACCTCGTATGGGAACTTCCATGTCACACAAGTTTGGAGGACCTTATCGAGTGGTAAAACATCTCGGTGAACTTACCTATAAAGTCTGTAACCCCAAACATATCCGTCAGTCAATGATTGTGCATGTGAATCGTTTGAAGACTTACTGTGGGCCCAGTATTGTAGCTTGTTGTGTTAATGAGGAGGTAAACCCTGATGAGATAATGGTTGTAGGGGAAGATGGTAATCCTCTTATATCTAATTCCAGTTCCGGGGAAGAATTGTTGTGTCATTTGCAGGATGAACAGAGAGCAGAGTTCCAGGACCTTTTGAAGACATTCTCCAACTTGTTGGGGGAGGTCCCCACTCAGACACCTCTCATTACTCATGATGTTCAACTGACAGAGGTAACTCCACTTCGGCTACACCCTTATCGAATGACCCCCGAGAAACGACGTATCATCCAGGAGGAAGTTGATTATCTTCTTCACCATGGTTTCATTCGACCCTGTCAGAGCTCCTTGAGTACACCGTGTTTAGTGGTACCAAAACCAGATGGAAAATGTCGGTTAATAGTGAACTATAGGTAGTTAAACAAGGTAACTATAGTTGATGTACACCCACTACCTTTGCTAGAACACTGCATTGACCAGATTGGTCATGCTAAATATGTATCAAAACTAGACTTATCTAAGGGGTATCACCAGATACCACTTATTAACTTTGCTAGGGAAGTGACAGCTTTTATCACCCCTGATGGAGTATTTGAATTTAATGTGATGCCATTTGGACTCAGAAATGCCCCAGCAACTTTTCAAAAGCTGATGAATTCTTTGCTAAAAGATGTGCCAGATTGTAGAGCATACTTAGATGATATTGTGATTTTTAGTAAGTGTTGGGAAGACCATATTTCTAGTTTGAAACAATTGTTTGCAGTGTTACGACATGCTAATCTAACTGAGAATGTAAATAAATGTAGCTGAGTGTTATGACCACACATACACCAGTATGATCATACTGAGATTGGTGTATGAGTGTGCTCAAACTATACAGTGATATTTTGGTTGATAGCCTCGTATCACGAATATTGTGTATACGATGTAATCTCATGTTACCATATATTAATCTTATTTTATATATTGTCAATGTGTGACATACATTTCCAAGTCTATATTAACTCTGTATCAAAGATGTATGACATGTAATTGTGGATATATATATTAGATGTCTAGTTATAGCAGTAGCCTAATGTCATAGATTTGAAAAACATCCTTGTATGTTTATTGTAAGTAATGCTACATCAATGCTATATGGGTAACATTATGTGGACCATGTTAGGGAGTGTATACATTTAGTTTCCATATGTATTCATCACATGTATACTGAGAAGATTCCATATTAGTGTTGCACCTTGCATTGCCCATTTGTCCTGACATTATATGAAATTATGGCACTGTGAAATGTTTTCCCCTTAGACAATCTTATGATACACATGTTATATATATTTAATATATTTATTATCTTTGTATGCATATGTATAACAGCTGGCGAATGTTGTTGAATCCTCCTAACCCCCCCTCCCATCTCCCCCAGTGACGTACCGACTTTGCCAAAGTTACCATCTCGTATCCCTGTCATTTCTTTGTGTACTTATTTGTAATTCAAGATAATTTCCTTATTGTATTCAGTTATTATTATATATCATTATGCAAGGTTGTGCCTTATACTCTTTAAGTTGTTGTATAGTGAATTAAAAGTTCATGAGTGAGTTTATATTGTAAATGAGTTAGAGAGATTTGAAAGTTGAAGGTCAGTTGACTTATTGGAATTGGATACAGTGTCGCCTCTCGGCAAGGATCGCTCCAGGCGTCACTGTTCTTTTCTCTTTAGGCGAGAGGACATGTTAGGGTTTATTCCATGATTTGTGACCTTATTTGGGTATTGTGCCTGGTTGATACCTGGTTGATGGGGTTCTGGGAGTTCTTCTACTCCCCAAGTCCGGCCCGAGGCCAGGCTCGACTTGTGAGAGTTTGGTCCACCAGGCTGTTGCTTGGAGCGGCTCGCAGGCCCACATACCAACCACAGCCCGGTTGGTCCGGCACTCCTTGGAGGAATAAATCTAGTTTCCTCTTGAAAATGTCCACGGTTGTTCCGGCAATATTTCTTATGCTTGCTGGGAGGACGTTGAACAACCGCGGACCTCTGATGTTTATACAGTGTTCTCTGATTGTGCCTATGGCACCTCTGCTCTTCATTGGTTCTATTCTACATTTTCTTCCATGTCGTTCACTCCAGTACGTTGTTATTTTACTGTGTAGATTTGGTACTTGGCCCTCCAGTATCTTCCAGGTGTATATTATTTGATATCTCTCTCGTCTTCTTTCTAGTGAGTACATTTGGAGGGCTTTGAGACGATCCCAATAATTTAGGTGCTTTATTGCATCTATGCGTGCCGTATATGTTCTCTGTATTCCCTCTATTTCAGCAATCTCTCCTGCTCTGAAGGGGGAAGTGAGTACTGAGCAGTACTCAAGACGGGACAACACAAGTGACTTGAAGAGTACAACCATTGTGAGGGGATCCCTGGATTTGAAAGTTCTCGTAATCCATCCTATCATTTTTCTGGCTGTCGCAATATTTGCTTGGTTATGCTCCTTAAACGTTAGGTCGTCAGACATTATTATTCCCAAATCCTTTACATGCTGTTTTCCTACTATGGGTACATTTGATTGTGTTTTGTACTCTGTATTATGTTTAAGGTCCTCATTTTTACCGTACCTGAGTACCTGGAATTTATCACTGTTAAACATCATGTTATTTTCTGATGCCCAGTCGAAAACTTTATTAATATCAGCTTGACGTTTTTCAATGTCCTCAGCCGAGGTAATTTTCATACTGATTTTTGTGTCATCTGCAAAGGATGATACGAAGCTGTGACTTGTATTTTTGTCTATATCTGATATGAGAATAAGGAAAAGCAGCGGTGCAAGGACTGTACCCTGAGGTACAGAGCTTTTCACTGCACTTGGACTAGATTTTATATGGTTGACAGTTACTCGCTGAGTCCTGTTTGACAGAAAACTGAGTATCCAGCGTCCTACTTTACCGGTTATTCCCATTGACTTCATTTTGTGTGCTATCACGCCATGGTCACATTTATCGAAAGCCTTTGCGAAGTCCGTGTATATCACATCAGCATTCTGTTTCTCTTCTAATGCCTCAGTGACTTTGTCGTAGTGCTCAAGTAGCTGTGAGAGGCACGATCTTCCCGCTCGAAATCCATGTTGGCCTGGGTTGTGAAGGTCATTGGTCTCCATGAAATTGGTGACCTGACTCCTAATCACTCTCTCAAATACTTTTATGATGTGCGATGTTAGTGCAACTGGTCTATAATTTTTTGCCAATGCTTTGCTCCCTCCCTTGTGTAGAGGGGCTATGTCTGCTACTTTAAGTGCATCTGGTATCTCCCCCGTGTCCAAGCTCTTCCTCCACACTATACTGAGTGCCTGTGCTACCGGCACTTTGCATTTCTTTATAAATATTGAATTCCATGAGTCTGGACCTGGGGCCGAGTGCATGGGCATGTTTTCAATTTCTTTTTCAAAATTTAGTGCGCTCGTGTTTATATCAGTTATATTTACAGGGGTTTGAATATCCCGCATAAAGAAATTGTCTGGATCTTCCACCTTCATGTTGTTTATTGGAGTGCTAAACATGTCCTCATACTGCTTTTTTAGGATTTCACTAATTTCTTTGTCATCCTCCGTGTATGAACCGTCACTTGTACGAATAGGTCCAATACTGGCAGTGGTTTTTGCTTTTGATTTCGCATATGAGAAGAAATATTTTGGATTTTTCTTTATTTCCTGAATTGCTTTCTGTTCTAACTGCCTTTCTTCAGTTTCATATGAGTGTTTCAATTTCCGCTCGATTTCTTCAATCTCCCTATTTAAATTATTCCTTCTTTGACGGGAAATTCGTGTCTGCATAAGCAGTTCCGTTATTTTTTTCCTGCGTTTATAGTGTCGTCTGCGTTCTCTTTCTACGTTAGATCTCTTTCTGGCTTTCCTCAAAGGAACATGTTTCAGACAGACTTGATACGCTTCTGAAGTCAGTTTTTCTATTCCTTCTGTAGGACTTGTATTATTTAGAACAGTTCCCCATGGAATGTTTGTAAGTTCCCTGTTTATTATCTCCCAGTCTATCCTTTTATTATTAAAATTGAATTTACTGAATAGCCCCTCTCGCTTTATCAACGTTTTAGGTCTATTCTGAGTATTGATGGTAGTTTGCACTTCAATGAGTTTGTGATCTGAGTATGTGGTATCTGATATCGTAATGTCTCTGATAATGTCTTCATTGTTCGTAAAGACCAGATCTAGAATATTTTCATTTCTCGTTGGCTCCGATATCTGCTGATTGAGTGAAAATTTGTCACAGAATCTAAGTAGTTCTCTAATCTGTGGTTGGTTAGGTCCTGATAGATTTCCTGGTATAATATTATTGTTTGCTATTTTCCACCTGAGACTAGGCAAGTTGAAGTCACCTAGGAAGATAATATCAGGTATCGGGTTCTCCAAATTATCAAGGCTATTCTCTATTTTGCTTATCTGTTCTGTGAATTCCTCAGCCGTTGCATCTGGCGGTTTGTATATTAGTATAATCACTAAATTTATTTTCTCTATTTTTAATCCCAGTACCTCTACCACCTCATTTGTAACGTTTAGGAGCTCCGAGCATACAAGGTCTTCCCTAATATACAGACCCACTCCTCCATGCGACCTAATTTTCCTATCACACCTGTATAGGTTATATCCTGGAATCCAGATCTCACTGTCCAACAATTCCCCTGCATGGGTTTCTGTGAAAGCTCCAAATACTGCATTTGACTCCGTGAGGAGGCCATTTATGAACTGTACTTTGTTGTTTGTTCTTGTTTTCAGTCCTTGTATGTTGGCAAAGATGAATGAGGTATCACTATTAGTGATAGTTTGAATGGGAGACTTTTTCGGCAAGTCCATTAATCGTGGACATAATGAGTTTGTTCTGACCAGTACTGATTGTTGTAGGGCAGTTTTCTGTCGTAGTTGTAGTTCCCTTTCGGTGGGTAATTGTATCTGTAATTCTGGAATGCAAGTGGATCTGGCATCCAGTTCCATACACTCTCCATGCTGCTCCTTTTGAATTCTCTGCCGGTCTGGTATAAAAAATTTATAGAGTTTCCTCCAAATTCATTATCCTGCTTGCCACTCTTTATGTAGCGTTCCGTGCCTTTCACGTGAAAGTGTGGGCAGCTAAGGTCATAGCATTTTCTGTCCTCCAGTGAGGTTTGGCACATGTCAGGATGGAAAAACCTACATATTGATCCAAATCGACACTCACCTTTCCTAAGCATATTTAAACATTTTTTGGGATGTTGGTAACTGCATTCTAATCCTTTCTTATTACCAGCATATCTATGTCTGCATATGCCCTTTGCATAAAATTTGCATAAGTCTGTCCTTCTGTTCTGAATTGCTCTATCGAGAACCGTCGTGGTGTCTGTACCTATCGAGCTGTCAGTGCTGTCTGGTACACTTTCTAGTTTAGTCATCTACATCCTGGCCTACTGAGTCAGAGTTTACAACTTCCTGAGTTTCAGCCTCAGTTTCATCCCTGACTATAGCCTCCGCCCCTTGTATATTAGAATTGTTGTTCCTTTCCCACTCCTTCTGGATGGCTGGTAGGCTTCCAATGAATGATGTTTTCCGTTCATGCGTCATATTATCTAGAAGGTTTTTTAGGATATTCCAAGCTGGCAGGTCATTTTTACACACCCAGAGCAAGTGGCCAGCTCTCAGTGCCGTAGTGTTACTCACTCCTGTACAAGCTGAATGGAATCTAGTCTTACAGATATAACATTCAATTCCCGTTACCTTCGTCTTTAAGAAGTTGTTACAGTGGCCACAAATTTGTTTATTTACTCCCATATTGCCTTGTTTTGTTGTATATATCTATATATTTATAATATTATATGTATATTGTATATTTGTAACAATATATATGTATATATATTTATATATTTATATGTTTAATATTATAATATTATATGTATATCGTATATTTGTAATATTATGTGTTATTTTGTTCAAACTTTATGGCAGGTACTTAGCGTAGGTAGCGAGGCTGGTCCCCCGGTCAGTACAGGTGACCTCTTGTGGCCCAGGTTGATGTCACCAGTTTCCAGTTACCCGATTTATAACCACTGATGCCGCCTCTTGCCACTATTCTATATTTCTAGTGTTCTATATTTATAATATTCACTTCCAATTTATATGTTGTTGTGATACCCGTTCCACATCACTGTTCCACGAATCACCGTTCACTATTTTTTTTGTTTTTTTTTCCTAATACACGCATGTACACAAAGCCTCGTTCACTGGCTCACACGCGGTCTCCCGTTTATTCTCTATTTAACACAAAGTTCTATTGTTAATGACTATTTTCAATTTTCCAGCGGGTCACTATGCACTTTGTTATGTCTGTAATCAGTAATCCACGGCAGTAGTCCTACGAATCCCTGTTAATGTCACGATTTTAACGGAGCGCGCACGGTACGTCTACCCCCTCCCTCGACCTCGACCTCGCCTTGTATATAAACGGGGGTTACCTTTTGCCCGTTGTGGCGACTACGGGAGACAGACTCCCGTAGTGCCATCTAGCAGACTCCCTGCTAGATGTTACTCATGTAACTGTATGTATTTATATAGATCATTCTCTGCTGTTGTCCATTATGTATACCACGTGGTAGGTGATTATTATGTGTCTTAGTGAGGTGTGTTATGATCTCTAGCAGCCGAAAAACGAGTCTCCCCTTTGAGAATTATTCTCTCAAGCCTGACCTGACTAGGAGGTTGGAGATATACAGACATGAAGATACATACATGAAATAATTGGGTAAATTTTACAGAGAGTTTAAGAATATGGGCAGTGAATAAGAAAATCGATAAATGACTGGTTATGAGATGTGGATAATTTGCTGGAGGCGTGAGGCTCGCTTCGGGAGGGCTCTGACCCAGGGATGCCAGATTGGGCTACTTTTCAGAGCCCGCGCTCCAAAATTTTTAATTTCGCTACTTGCGACTTTTTGGGCTACTTTAAAAACAAGCTGGGCTATTAATGTTAAGAAACTCAATGATGATTTTTATGCTTTTTATAATGTCATGTGTACAAATCACAGCCGCGTCCAACAGCTTGATTGAATAGACCACTTACCGCAGGAGGCCAGGTCAGAGACCGACCCCCTGGGGACGTTGATCCTAGGAACTTCCCAAAGAAAAAGTAACCCCAAGGCAAGATAATCCTCCCCAGGGGCTATAGATTTCCCAACCTTAATTGCCATTAATACTTCATCCCGGGTACTGTCTCTGTTAATTAAGTGACCTCCCACTGTTGCTTACTGTAAATATTAGGTTTCTCTTTAGGTGTTTCCAAGAATCAAATGACTGTCGTTAGAGCGGATTAGCATACAGAGAACTTGGCAGCTTCATCTGTGCTTTCATTGTTAGTGTGGTCTGACCTCCAGAAGGATAGTTCGACACAAGTTACCGCAAATAGAAATGAAGTTACCGGTGTTACTTTTAGAATTTTCTAAAGTGTTAAGATAAAGAAGTGTAAAATGAGGAAGTGGTCTAAATACTAGGAAACGTTTCAGATGTCCTGGCTTAAGGATCCCGTGTTTGAAAAGTGGTTGGCTAAAGTGAAAGAAGATAGAAATATGGCATATTGTAAAGTTTGTAGAACTGAGATAAGAGCGCATAGAAGTGGTTTAAAGAAACACAGTGAAACATTAAAACACGGACAAAATATATCGGAGGTAAGTCATCAGCAGATGAGCATCAAGTCTGTTCTATCAAAGAAGGAAGATAAACTTACTAAATTTGAATGTCGTCTGTCTGTATGTACTGTCGCTATCTAGAAATCTAACATGAAGTTTGTAACTCATCTTGTATGTATGTACTTTTACCTGAATAAACATTTGATTTGATTCGATTTGACTAGACAAAAAATTGGGCTACTCTATTTGCAAATTCGCTACTTTTTGAGCGTCAGCTCGCTACTTTTAGCGATTTGGATCTGGCAACCCTGCTCTGACCCCACTTGAGTACCAGACATCGTGAAGGGAAGCTGCGCTCCATTTGAGCTCCCATTGGAGAGGATCCCCTGTTGGATATACCTTCAAGAGAAAGGAAGTGTGCAGACGTTCCAGCTGTGGAATCGAGTTGGGAACGTTGTGGTCTCAAGTCTTTGACGGCAAGGAGAGTTGGTTAAGCCGCCCAGAGACATTCTCGTGGGCTGTGGGAGCGCCATGATCAGACTCCGTCAGAGGGAGAGCACCCTCGACTAGACAATCTGAGGTTTATCTTTGGAAGAAGTTGCTGAGTGGACTTCGAGCCAGTAGAGTGAGTTATTGGAAGAGACTCCAAGACTGTTGAAGGAGTAGTGTACTCCGAGGCGGAGTAGCCCCCTGGGTGAAGAGTAGGACCTTGAGCTGTGAGAAGCCGTGAAGAGGAGTGCCACGTGCTTCTGTAATACCAGTGGCGAAACTCCAGTTCTGTTCGAGGAAACTTCATGGTGTAGCAGCCAGGAGAGCTGTGGAGGATCCTGGTAGATAAACCCGGATGAACCTGAAGTTATCAGGGTAGTGAACTTCCAGATGTGGACAGGAAGTTCTGGTTGATTACTTGTAGGGAGTTGGTAGAGTTTTTGGTTGTCATTAGCGTGCAAGACGCAGTGGAAGGTGAGTGATTGTTTGCCATTTTTGTGCCAAGGAAAACGAATACTGAAGTATAGAGTTACAGTCGTAGGCTGAATTACCTGCAGAGACATACATATGTGTTCTAGGATTGATAGGGTGATCGATTGATCATTGTTGTATATCAAAGAACATTTACACTAATATTTATGTTATTGCAGCCATACGCTGGTTTTCCTTGTATGTGTTTATAGATAAATATTCTCTTGCTGATAGTGCAACATTGGGTTATAAGACTTGACCTACTTGAGGAGGTTGGTAGTATTAGGTGATGAATCAAGACATAGGATACCACTTGATAAGCAGATGATAGAGTTCTGATGGTGTTGGAGTGCAACCTAACTGAAATAATATAGAGTGTAGAATTCATTATTATTATTATTATTACGTGTGTGTATGTATTGTGTATGTGCTTTGTTCAGTAAATGTATTCAAATTTGCTGGTGGTTTCCTAGTGAGGCTTCCCAGGAAGTAGGAAAGAAGGAGAGAGAGAAAAAAAACCAAGAACCACAGTTGTGGACAGGGTAGAACGGAATAATCAATAAAACAAAGGAGATTGAGGAGATCATATCACACAAGGTGAGAGTGGGGAGTCACAGCGGCTCGAGAGGGTGTGTGCACGTGACAACGAGGCAAAGTATTGGAGCCGCATCCCCTAAACGTGTGACGTTGAGCCCCTCTCCAAGAGTAAGAAGCGCCCAGAGTGATCTCCTAGTAAAGTATAGCACTGTAACGAGTTTTGGGTTGGGTTGTCCATAAAGAGGGATCAACAATGACAACACACCAACCAACCATAATTGGTGATATATTTTGAGGAAGTTGTGAAATACCAAGGTGCTGTATGTGATATTATTCCTCTTACCTCATGTGTTATTGGTTGACACACCACCACTCTTGTTGGTATTAGCAGCATATAGGCACTAGTGTTCCACTGCACTAGGCAAAGTTCCTGGTGTCAGCTAGTGTTGATTAATGCAGTTTGCAGACCTGTATTTGATGTATCATGCCCAGTTGTTGAGAAGCTGGATATAGAGTATTGGTGATATGTGTGTGATATTAGTAGAGTGTTTTATTTATTACTGTTGTGGAAGGTTCTTAATGCCAGTAAACTGGAATATTTGATGCTAGCCTTTTAATCCCCTAGAACCTTGATTGATATGTGGCCAGGCTATGTGTTCCTGTGATGCTGTACGTTACTCCCTCAAGATATTAATATGGGAGTGGAGGTCTTATCTCCCTGACCATAACAAGTAAAATGGGCGCCTAGTCCGTGATCATCAGTCAGGTAACTCCTGTTGTTTCAGAATATTTACGATGTAACTCCTGTGTTTCCAGGACAACTATTGCTGTAATCCTAGTGTTGAGGATTAATAATTATATATGACACAGTAGAACTCATCCATGATTATTTTCTAGCTTGTGCCTATTTGAAGTGAATGTTGCGGTATCATTTCCTTGAAGACGCTTTGATGACTTGTGTTTCTGCATATGATTCAGCATGCAGTCCTATGGGATTTTAGTTATTACTGCACTTGCAACGCTGCTCGACAGAGGTAAGCATTACATTTTGTTGCAGGGTCATATGCTAATCGAGTATATTCTTATTGTGGTATAATATTTTTTTTCTGAAAGTGTCGAAATAATGAATTATTATGGTGCAATTAGTAAAAGAAATTTTGCTAAATCCATCAGTAGATAGGATTAAGACCTTAACAAAATCAGTGTTGATTTGTATGGGAGTCAGAAGTGGCATCCAGAATGATAAAAGCTAAGATACTGAGAACTACTTTTTCTGCATCTAGTAGAAGATGGCTTATTGGGTGATGAGGTATTTGAAGAATACTCTGTGAGTTTGAGAGTACTGCCAGACTAAGAAGGCAGGAGTTAGAACGTCAACTAAAGCAAGTTGAGTTTGAAAGGTTTAAGTGTATAAAAGAAACTAAACAAAAAGAAGAAGAAGCTAAACAAAGAGAAGAAGAAACTAAGCAGAGAGAAGCAGTGTTAGAGACAGTTAGAATTAAACAGCAGATGGCTGAGGCGCAGATTAGGCTTAAGGAGAAAAAGTTAGAAGCTGCAGCCACTGTCAGTAGTATGGGCTCTAAGCGAAGTTCTAGTATAAGCAGTCACAGTAGTGGACTTTACGTCCCTAAAGGGTTTGAATTACCCAAATTTGATGAAAGGGACCCTGAATTGTTTTTCTTACACTTTTCCAAGCTAGCTACTAGTTTAAAATGGCCAGAAGATTCTTGGGTGACCATTATGCAAGGTCAGTTGTGCGGGAAGGCACAAGATATTTTCGCTTCGCTCCCTTTCGAAGACAGCTTTCATTACCCCACAGTAAAAAAGAGGATCTTGCAAGCGTATGAACTAAATGCAGAAGCATTAAGACAAAAGTTTAGAGGTCTCAAGCGTGCACCTGATCAGACAGTTACAGATTTTGCTCGAGTAAAAGAGTCAATTTTTGACAGGTGGCTAAACCGAAATAATACTCATAATTTTTTGTCCCTTAAGCAGCTCATCCTAGTTGAAGAACTTTTGTCTTGTTTGCCTGTAAAGTTGACCATGGCACTAGCCACAGGTAAACGTTCTTACAAAGATGTTCATGAGTTAGCTATGTTGGCAGATGAGCATGAGAAGATTTTTAAGATACCGTATAACAATTTTAACATGGCACCTAAAACATTCACTTCTATGCAGGCAAATCCTGAGAGTTCAAAGAATAGTCATTATCATGTAAAGTCTGTTCTTATAGCCAGGGCAGATCAAGCATCTGTTAGCTCTAAGGGTTATCGTGAGATGATTTCGGGGCTTTAGTGTCCCCGCGGCCCGGTCCTCGACCAGGCCTCCACCCCCAGGAAGCAGCCCGTGACAGCTGACTAACACCCAGGTACCTATTTTACTGCTAGGTAACAGGGGCATAGGGTGAAAGAAACTCTGCCCATTGTTTCTCGCCGGCGCCCGGGATCGAACCCGGGACCACAGGATCACAAATCCAGCGTGCTGTCCGCTCGGCCGACAGGCTCCCCGGTTGGCCGACCTAGAACAGAAACCACAATACCTCCAATAAAATTATATTACAAATCAACCATGCACAGTGAACATATAAAAGAGGATAGAATAATGAAAGAAATAACCCGTAAAGGAGTAAAAAGCATTACTCCTAACCAAAACGTAGACCTGATCATATTCTACAAAGCCAAGAAGACTTCCAAATTCCTTATCAAAAACAGCCCGAAGCCGAAGGAGAACCCTCTACAGCAGTCAAGTGTTGTATACATGTACACTTGCCGCCACGAAGGATGTAACTTTCAATCTAAGTACATAGGTATGACGTCGACCAAGCTGACGAGGCGTTTGACATGTCATCTTCAATCCGGTGCCCCCAGGAATCACATGAGACAAGCCCATGACATCACCCTAACAAGAGAAATGCTGAACAAAAATACCTGTATAATAGACAAAGCCCAAGATGCAAGAAGATTACAAATTCTTGAAGCAATTCACATAAGAATAGAACAACCTACCATGAACATCCAAATCACGGAACTATTTACTCTACCCACCATGAGAGTAGGGACAAGACCAGAACATAACGATGCCAACACAGAAGACACTGTTCAACATAACAGGCCAATTACACCTGATTAATCTTTGTACGTAGATAGGAGCTACCTCGTATGGGCCAATAGGCCTTCCACAGTTACCTCTATTCTTATGTTCTTATGTTTCATCCCCCATTTATCCTTTATGCATCCCCCATGTTTTCACCTTTATTGTCTTATCACCTGACCCAGTGTGGGTATAAATCAACCAGTTCTGAAAATTCTTTTCACTTGAGAATGAACCATGGAGGTTCCAAACGTTGTGCAAATTGTATAAATAAGTGTAATACATTCTATAGTAATTCACTTTTTTCTTCAACTTGAAATTACGAAAATGGGTTTTGGAGAACTCCTCTTTCAGCTAAGCCCTGATAATAAGATAACAGTTAGAGCCCTAAATCAGAAGATAGTAAATACAGAATATGCGGTCATATTCAATGAGACATGTTTAAAAGAAAACCTGCTGCCAGTATACACCAATATATATATATATATTATATATATATATATATATATATATATATATATATATATATATATATATATATATATATATATATATATATATATATTATATATATATATATATATATATATATATATATATATATATATATATATATATATATATATATATATATATATATATATATATATATATATGTCGTACCTAGTAGCCAGAACGCACTTCTCCGCCTACTATGCAAGGCCCGATTTGCCTAATAAGCCAAGTATTCATGAAATAATTGTTTTTCGACTACCTAACCTAACCTAACCTAACTTTTTCGGCTACCTAACATAACCTAACCTATAAGGATAGGTTAGGTTAGGTAGGGTTGGTTAGGTTCGGTCATATATCTACGTTATTTTTAACTCCAATAAAAAAAAATTACCTCATACATAATGAAATGGGTAGCTTTATCATTTCATAAGAAAAAAATTAGAGAAAATATATTAATTCAGGAAAACTTGGCTTATTAGGCAAATCGGGCCTTGCATAGTAGGCCGAGAAGTGCATTCTGGCTACTAGGTACTATATATATATATATATATATATATATATATATATATATATATATATATATATATATATAGTACCTAGTAGCCAGAAAGCACTTCTCGGCCTACTATGCAAGGCCCGATTTGCCTAATAAGCCAAGTTTTCCTGAATTAATATATTTTCTCTATTTTTTTTCTTATGAAATGATAAAGCTACCCATTTTATATATATATATATATATATATATATATATATATATATATATATATATATATATATATATATATATATATATGTCGTACCTAGTAGCCAGAACGCACTTCTCTGCCTACTATGCAAGGCCCGATTTGCCGAATAAGCCAAGTTTTCATGAATTAATTGTTTTTCGACTACCTAACCTAACCTAACTTTTTCGGCCACCTAACCTATAAAAATAGGTTAGGTTAGGTTAGGTAGGGTTGGTTAGGTTCGGTCATATATCTACGTTAATTTAAACTTTAATTAAAAAAAATTGGCCTCATACATAATGAAATGGGTAGCTTTATCATTTCATAAGAAAAAAAATAGAGAAAATGTATTAATTCAGGAAAACTTGGCTTATTAGGCAAATCGTGCCTTGCATAGTAGGCCGAGAAGTGCGTTCTGGCTATTAGGTACGACATATATATATATATATATATATATATATATATATATATATCTATATATATATATATATATGTCGTACCTAGTAGCCAGAACGCACTTCTCGGCCTACTATTCAAGGCCCGATTTGCCTAATAAGCCAAGTTTTCCTGAAATAATATATTTTCTCTAATTTTTTTCTTATGAAATGATAAACCTACCCATTTCATTATGTATGAGGTCAATTTTTTTTTATTAGAGTTAAAATTAACGTAGATATATGACCAAACCTAACCAACCCTACCTAACCTAACCTAACCTATCTTTATAGGTTAGGTTAGGTTAGATAGCGCAAAAAGTTAGGTTAGGTTAGGTTAGGTAGGTTAGGTTGCCGAAAAACAATTAATTCATGAAAACCTGGCTTATTAGGCAAATCGGGCCTTGAATAGTAGGCTGAGAAGTGCGTTCTGGCTACTAGGTACGACATATATATATATATATATATATATGTCGTACCTAGTAGCCAGAACGCACTTCTCAGCCTACTATGCAAGGCCCGATTTGCCTAGTAAGCCAAGTTTTCATGAATTAATTATTTTTCGACTACCTAACCTACCTAACCTAACCTAACCTAGCTTTTTCGGCTACCTAACCTAACCTAACCTATAAAGATAGGTTAGGTTAGGTTAGGTAGGGTTGGTTAGGTTTGGTCATATATCTACGTTAATTTTAACTCCAATAAAAAAAAAATTGACCTCATACATAATGAAATGGGTAGCTTTATTATTTCGTAAGAAAAAAATTAGAGAAAATATATTAATTCAGGAAAACTTGGCTAATTAGGCAAATCAGGCCCTGCATAGTAGGCTGAGAAGTGCGTTCTGGCTACTAGGTACGACATATATATATATATATATATATATATATATATATATATATATATATATATATATATATATATATGTCGTACCTAGTAGCCAGAACTCACTTTTTGGCCTACTATTCAAGGCCCGATTTGCCTAATAAGCCAAGTTTTCCTGAGTTAATATATTTTTACAATTTTTTTTCTTATGAAATGATAAAGCTACCCATTTCATTATGTATGAGTTCAATTTTTTTTTATTGAAGTTAAAATTAACGTAGATATATGACCGAACCTAACCAACCCTACCTAACCTAACCTAACCTATCTTTATAGGTTAGGTTTGGTTAGGTAGCCGAAAAAGTTAGGTTAGGTTAGGTTAGGTAGGTTAGGTAGTCGAAAAACAATTAATTCATGAAAACTTGGCTTATTAGGCAAATCGGGCATTGCATAGTAGGCTGAGAAGTGCGTTCTGGCTACTAGGTACGACATACATATATATATATATATATATATATATATATATATATGTCGTACCTAGTAGCCAGAACTCACTTCTCAGCCTACTATTCAAGGCCCGATTTGCCTAATAAGCCAAGTTTTCCTGAATTAATATATTTACTATAATTTTTTTCTTATGAAATGATAAAGCAACCCTTTTCTCTATGTATGAGGTCAATATTTTTTATTGGAGTTAAAATTAACGTAGATATATGACCGAACCTAACCAACCCTACCTAACCTAACCTAACCTATATTTATAGGTAAGGTTAGGTTAGGTAGCCAAAAGAAGCTAGGTTAGGTTAGGTTAGGTAGGTTAGGTAGACGAAAAAACATTAATTCATGAAAACTTGGCTTATTAGGCAAATCGGGCCTTGAATAGTAGGCTGAGAAGTGCGTTCTGGCTATTAGGTACGACATATATATATATATATATATATATATATATATATATATATATATATATATATATATGTCGTACCTAGTAGCCAGAACGCACTTCTCTGCCTACTATGCAAGGCCCGATTTGCCGAATAAGCCAAGTTTTCATGAATTAATTGTTTTTCGACTACTTAACCTACCTAACCTAACCTAACCTAACTTTTTCGGCCACCTAACCTAACCTAACCTATAAAAATAGGTTAGGTTAGGTTAGGTAGGGTTGGTTAGGTTCGGTCATATATCTACGTTAATTTAAACTTTAATTAAAAAAAATTGGCCTCATACATAATGAAATGGGTAGCTTTATCATTTCATAAGAAAAAAAATAGAGAAAATGTATTAATTCAGGAAAACTTGGCTTATTAGGCAAATCGTGCCTTGCATAGTAGGCCGAGAAGTGCGTTCTGGCTATTAGGTACGACATATATATATATATATATATATATATATATATGTCGTACCTAGTAGCCAGAACTCACTTTTTGGCCTACTATTCAAGGCCCGATTTGCCTAATAAGCCAAGTTTTCCTGAAATAATATATTTTCTCTAATTTTTTTCTTATGAAATGATAAAGTTACCCATTTCATTATGTATGAGGTCAATTTGTTTTATTGGCGTTAAAATTAACGTAGATATATGACCGAACCTAACCAACCCTACCTAACCTAACCTAACCTATCTTCATAGGTTAGGTTGGGTTAGGTTGCCGAAAAAGGTAGGTTAGGTTAGGTTAGGTAGGTTAGGTAGTCTAAAAACCATTAATTCATGAAAACTTGGCTTATTAGGCAAATCGGGCCTTGCATAGTAGGCTGAGAAGTGCGTTCTGGCTATTAGGTACGACATATATATATATATATATATATATATATATATATATATATATATATATATATATATATATATATATATATATATATATATGTCGTACCTAGTAGCCAGAACTCACTTTTTAGCCTACAATGCAAGGCGCGATTTGCCTAATAAGCCAAGTTTTCATGAATTAATATATTTTCTCTAATTTTTTTCTTATGAAGTGATAAAGCTACCCATTTCATTATGTATGAGGTCAATTTTTTTTTATTGGAGTTAAAATTAACGTAGATATATGACCGAACCTAACCAACCCTACCTAACCTAACCTAACCTATCTTTATAGGTTAGGTTTGGTTAGGTAGCCGAAAAAGTTAGGTTAGGTTAGGTAGGTTAGGTAGTCGAAAAGCAATTAATTCATGAAAACTTGGCTTATTAGGCAAATCGGGCCTTGCATAGTAGGCTCAGAAGTGAGTTCTGGCTACTAGGTACGACATATATATATATATATATATATATATATATATATATATATATATATATATATATATATATATATATATATATATATATATATATATATATATATATATATTAGTATATTTTGGTAGCAGTCTTTCCTGTAGACATATATTATTAAATATGACCGAAAAAGTAAGATTAATAATTCTAACACGAATTTTCTCAATCTTTCGTACTGTTGTACGAAACAATCTACTGTACAATCTTTCTCAATCTTTTCACTGTTGGAGGTAAATCAAAAATCAATTCTCCAAAATTCATTTTTATTTCTAGTCTGACGCGACACGAGCGCGTTTCGTAAAACTTATTACATTTTCAAAGACTTTAGTTCACAAATACACAACTGAATAGAACTTACGCATCTCCGATTTTATATCTACATTTGAGTGAGGTGGAAGGGGTGATGTGGCATTAACACAAGACAGAACAAGATGTGGCATTAATAGGGCATTAATTTCATCAACACAAGACAGAACAAGAGTATTAATAGGGTATTAATTTCATCAACACAAGACAGAACACGAAACAATGGATATTGAATAGAAGTGTTTGTAGAAAGCCTATTGGTCCATATTTCTTGATGCTTCTATATTGGAGCGGAGTCTTGAGGTGCGTAGAATATAGTTGTGTAATAATTGGCTGTTGATTGCTGGTGTTGACTTCTTGATGTGTAGTGCCTCGCAAACGTCAAGCCGCCTGCTATCGCTGTATCTATCGATGATTTCTGTGTTGTTTACTAGGATTTCTCTGGCGATGGTTTGGTTGTGGGAAGAGATTATATGTTCCTTAATGGAGCCCTGTTGCTTATGCATCGTTAAACGCCTAGAAAGAGATGTTGTTGTCTTGCCTATATACTGGGTTTTTTGGAGCTTACAGTCCCCAAGAGGGCATTTGAAGGCATAGACGACGTTAGTCTCTTTTAAAGCGTTCTGTTTTGTGTCTGGAGAGTTTCTCATGAGTAGGCTGGCCGTTTTTCTGGTTTTATAGTAAATCGTCAGTTGTATCCTCTGATTTTTGTCTGTAGGGATAACGTTTCTATTAACAATATCTTTCAGGACCCTTTCCTCCGTTTTATGAGCTGTGGAAAAGAAGTTCCTGTAAAATAGTCTAATAGGGGGTATAGGTGTTGTGTTAGTTGTCTCTTCAGAGGTTGCATGGCTTTTCACTTTCCTTCTAATGATGTCTTCGACGAAACCATTGGAGAAGCCGTTATTGACTAGGATCTGCCTTACCCTACAGAGTTCTTCGTCGACTTGCTTCCATTCTGAGCTGTGGCTGAGAGCACGGTCGACATATGCGTTAACAACACTCCTCTTGTACCTGTCTGGGCAGTCGCTGTTGGCATTTAGGCACATTCCTATGTTTGTTTCCTTAGTGTAGACTGCAGTGTGGAAACCTCCGCCCTTTTCCATGACTGTTACATCTAGAAAGGGCAGCTTCCCATCCTTTTCCATCTCGTAAGTGAAACGCAGCACGGAACTCTGCTCAAATGCCTCCTTCAGCTCCTGCATATGTCTGACATCAGGTACCTGCGTAAAAATGTCGTCAACATACCTGCAGTATATGGCCGGTTTCAAGTTCATGTCGACTAAGACTTTTTGCTCGATGGTACCCATGTAGAAGTTTGCAAACAGGACACCTAGGGGAGAACCCATGGCGAATTGATTTTTGATTTACCTCCAACAGTGAAAAGAAATGTACGAAAGATTGAGAAAATTCGTGTTAGAATTATTAATCTTACTTTTTCGGTCATATTTAATAATAATATATATATATATATATATATATATATATATATATATATATATATATATATATATATATATATATATATATATATATATATATATATATATATATATATATATATATATATTAAATATGACCGAAAAAGTAAGATTAATAATTCTAACACGAATTTTCTCAATCTTTCGTACATTTCTTTTCACTGTTGGTGGTAATTCAAAAATCAATTCTCCAAAATTCATTTTTATTTCTAGTCTGACGCGACACTTGGGCGCGTTTCGTAAAACTTATTGCATTTTCAAAGACTTTAGTTAACATATACACAACTGAATAGAACTTACACTGTTGTTGTTGTTGTTAAAGATTTAGCTATTCAGGACGGAGTGTCCATGTAGCACGGGCTATGGTGAGCCCGTAATTGAGTTTGGTAATATACATGATAACCTTTTTCCTGTGATATTTAGGTCTAAGTTTAAAATGGAGGAGAGGACTTCTCCTTTTTCCCTGCTTATTTTGTCGCTTCTGTTTTATTGCACTGGTTTTAATCTTGTTTTATTAACATTATCTTGGTGGCGGATGTAGATGCAGAATGCTCACTAATGAGTCCTATTCCTCAACAGCTTTTCTAATCATTGTAGTCGCGGTGGAATGTGCATCTAATGCAGCTGCTGTCGTCGGATTAATGTTGAGTTTGATGCGCAGGGGTTCAGTAGCTTCACATTCTAGTAAGTAGTGCAATAGCGGCGCCTCTGCCTCAGTTTCACAGATGTGACACTCTTTAACTATTGGGTTCATTATCTCCCAGCAGCACTTGTACCCAAGTCTGAGTCTGTGTATGGCTACTGCAATGTCTCTGGATATCTTTTTGCCAGGCTTGAAAGAGGAGTAACCAGTGGCTTGTTCATACCATATCGCAGTGATCTTCCTTCCGCTACTTTGGCTCTGTGGCGACTTTTGATAGTTGAGAATATTTTCTTCTTGATTTGCTCCTTTATCTGTGAGAAACTTGGAGGGATTTGAACCTGTACAACAGGTAGAGCAGTGTCAGTTTTTGCTAGTGAGTCTGCCTTTTCATTACCCTTTATGCCAATGTGACTTGGTAACCAATTTAGGGTGATTTACAGCCCTCGATTATGGGCATCTTTTCCTATATGTTGAATTTCTGTGAGGAGTTGTATATTATCTCTGTGCTGACTGGATAACAATGCATGGAGCGAAGATTTAGAGTCTGTATGAATGATGACATCATGTAAATTATTTTCAATTGTATAGTTTATTGCCTCCTTCAGGGCATATAATTCTGTTTGCAATGTTGAGCACCCACTATTCATGCTCCAGTAAGCTTCATGGTTGGTAGTGTAAACTGCTGCCCCAGCAGAACCTTTTTCTTGATCAACTGATCCGTCTGTGAAGATGTGAGTCGTTGTGGGTCTAGAGATAGTTTCCATTTGTTGCTCTATTACTTCCTTGAGCCTCTGCGGGTCACATGCTGATTTTTTAACTGATAATCTTTCAATGATTATCTTTAGAGTCGATTCTTCCCATGGAGGAGGCTGTCGAAAGTGTTGATATGGTCTATCTTCCCCTTTGTTTTTAATGGTCCATTTCATGTCCATTTTCTCTAAAATCTTGACCACATTATCCATCCATGAGCTTGTTCTATACTGTAGGTTTTTCTGAAAGGATCTCTGTATGCTGTCTTTGATTGACAGCCTGGCAGTTGTTCCAGTAAGTTTTCCTATTATGGTGGCTATCCTTTGTTTCATCCTGTTTTCTAATGCTGGTAAATTTGTTTCCATTCTAAGGTTCTCTCTACGCGTCCATATAGGTGCTCCAAGCATTGTTCGCAGAGCATCATTTTGAGACACTTCCAGTTTCTCCTACTGGTTATCACTGAGGGATGTAAGAGCAGGAGCAGCATAGTCGATGAGTGACCTAACTGCTTGAACGTAGTACATTTTGAGTACTGGTAGAGATGCACCATCTCTAAGACTGGTCAGAGAGCGCAAAACTGAGTTTCTGGCTTTACAGCGTTGCCGAAGATATTCAATTTCTTGAGTGAATTTCAACTGGTTGTCTATTATGACTCCTAGGTATTGAAAAGAGGTAACCCACTCAATTTCTTGTCCTTGTATTGCCAGTCTGATGTCTTGAGTTCTCATTTTAACGGCCATTGCTTTTGTTTTATTGCTGTTTATTTTCACTGCTATGCGTTCCGCTTCCTTGCTGATAATATCTAGGCATTTTTGTGCATGGTTCCTTGCACCTTTGCCATTGATGATGACCACAAAGTAATCTGCATAGTTAAGAAGTTTGGCTTTTGGTAGCTTGAGCTTCATGAATTGTTCCATGAGACAGTTGAAGAGGAAGGGGCTTAGTATTCCTCCCTGCGGAGTTCCATTTTCCAGCCTCTTTGAGGTCGATGTTTTTCCTTGGAATTTGACTTTAGCTTCTCGGTTAAGCAGGCTTCCTTTGGCAAAAGCAAGAGCGTGTCCTTTGATTTCCTTATCCACAAGACAGCACAGTGTAGCTGGAGCACTGGCTAACTCGAAGGCTTTTTCAAGATCTAGAAAAATAAGGATTCCAGGTTTGTCATTGATTTTATCCAGGAGGGAGGTAAGGCATTCTGTGGTTCCAACACCTTTTCTGTAAGCAAACATATTTTGGTGTAGTGGATTGGCTTTCCATTCAATTCGATTAAGGGCCATTCTTTCTGCAGTTTTAGCCAGACAGCTTGTTAATGAGATGGGTCTTGGATTTCCTGGGTCTTTTGGTTTTGGAATGGGAACTATAATTGCACTGTTCCAAGAGAGTGGTCGGGTTCTTATCACCCATACTCTGTTGATGAGATTCAAGAAGGCTTCTTCACCCTTTTCTCCTAGCTTGGCTAGCATGTTGTAAGTGATTTTGTCCTCGCCTGGAGCTGTATTTTTAGTTTTCTTTGTAGCACTTCTGAGTTCTTTTAGATTGAAAGGTTGGTCTAGTTCGTCAGGTAAGGCTAAAGCATCATCTATTTTTTTCCATCTTGCTGCTTGAAGTCTTTGTTGGTGAGTCAGAGTTGCTGGAGGAAGTTGAGTGGAACTGGCTCTTGAAGCAAATAGATTTGCTAGCCTTTCTGCTTCTTGCTCTGGATGAACATGATGCGGCGGAGCAGGAGACGATTTTCCTTTGGCCTTGTTGATCTGCCTCCAGATGTCGCCCAAGGACGTATGCTGATTTAGCTTGGCACACCACTCGAGCCATTTTTCTTCTTGGATTTTTGCTGTTTCTTCGTGCACATGATCTCGGACAGCTCTAAGAAGTCCTAGATTAACTTCGGTTCTATCTCTTCTGAAATTCTTTCGTGCACGATTTAGTCTGTTATGTAGCTCTTTGATCCTATCACAGTAATACCAATGGTCCTTGAGTTGTTGGGTGATTGTTTTCCTCTTGGGGATGGCGTGATTTGCTGCTCTATGTATTGCATTTACTAAATCTTTTTACATTTCTGAACTTACACATCTCCGATTTGTTTATATCTACATTTGAGTGAGGTGGATGGGGTGAGGTGGTATTAAAAGGGTATTAATTTCATCAACACAAGACAGAACACGAAACAATGGGTATTGAATGGAAGTGATTGTAGAAAGCCTATTGGTCCATATTTCTTGATGCTTCTATATTGGAGCGGAGTCTTGAGGAGGGTAGAATATAGTTGTGCATTAGTTGGCTGCTGATTGCTGGTGTTGACTTTTTAATGTGTAGTGCCTCGCAAACGTCAAGCCTTCTGCTATCGCTGTATCTATCGATGATTTCTGTGTTGTTTGCAAGGATTTCTCTGGCGATGGTTTGGTTGTGGGAAGAGATTATATGTTCCCTAATGGAGCCCTGTTGCTTATGCATCGTTAAACGCCTAGAAAGAGATGTTGTTGTCTTGCCTATATACTGGGTTTTTTGGAGCTTACAATCCCCAAGAGGGCATTTGAAGGCATAGACGACGTTGGTCTCTTTTAAAGCGTTCTGCTTTGTGTCTGGAGAGTTTCTCATGAGTAGCCTGGCCGTTTTTCTGGTTTTATAGTAAATCGTCAGTTGTATCCTCTGATTTTTGTCTGTAGGGATAACGTTTCTATTAACAATATCTTTCAGGACCCTTTCCTCCGTTTTATGGGCTGTGGAAAAGAAGTTCCTGTAAAATAGTCTAATAGGGGGTATAGGTGTTGTGTTAGTTGTCTCTTCAGAGGTTGCATGGCGTTTCACTTTCCTTCTTATGATGTCTTCGATGAAACCATTGTAGAAGCCGTTGTTGACTAGGACCTGCCTTACCCTACAGAGTTCTTCGTCGACTTGCTTCCATTCTGAGCTGTGGCTGAGAGCACGGTCGACATATGCATTAACTACATTCCTCTTGTACCTGTCTGGGCAGTCTCACTGTTGGCATTTAGGCACATTCCTATGTTCGTTTCCTTAGTGTAGACTGCAGTGTGGAAACCTCCGCTCTTTTCCATGACTGTTACATCTAGCAAGGGCAGCTTCCCATCCTTTTCCATCTCGTAAGTGAAACGCAGCACGGAACTCTGCTCAAACGCCTCCTTCAGCTCCTGCAGATGTCTGACATCAGGTACCTGTGTAAAAATGTCGTCAACATACCTGCAGTATATGGCCGGTTTCAAGTTCATGTCGACTAAGACTTTTTGCTCGATGGTACCCATGTAGAAGTTTGCAAACAGGACACCTAGGGGAGAACCCATGGCGACCCCATCTACTTGCTTATACATGTGCCCATCCGGGCTCAAGAAGGGTGCCTCTTTAGTACAAGCTTGGAGTAGTTTCCTTAGAATATTCTCTGGTATGTCAAGAGGAGTACAGGCTGGATCACGATACACTCTGTCGGCTATCATCCCGATTGTCTCGTCCACAGGTACGTTGGTGAACAGTGATTCTACGTCCAACGAGGCTCTTATCCCTGTGGCCCGTGTGCCCCGCAGTAAGTCAACAAATTCTTTTGGAGACTTCAGGCTGAAGGCGCAAGGAACATAAGGAGTCAGCAGGCCGAATTGAAAGCAATGGTCAACAAACTCATTGAAACTGTGAACGCCAAGAAATCCGGACTCCACCTGCCAAAGATTATTGGGGAATATAAACCTGGATATGCGTATGGAAATGTCAAGACACACAAGCCTGGAAACCCACTTCGGCCAATCATTAGCCAGATACCCACACCCCCGTACAGACTGGCGAAGCGACTCAACGGCCTGCTGACTCCTTATGTTCCTTGCGCCTTCAGCCTGAAGTCTCCAAAAGAATTTGTTGACTTACTGCGGGGCACACGGGGCACAGGGATAAGAGCCTCGTTGGACGTAGAATCACTGTTCACCAACGTACCTGTGGACGAGACAATCGGGATGATAGCCGACAGAGTGTATCGTGATCCAGCCTGTACTCCTCTTGACATACCAGAGAATATTCTAAGGAAACTACTCCAAGCTTGTACTAAAGAGGCACCCTTCTTGAGCCCGGATGGGCACATGTATAAGCAAGTAGATGGGGTCGCCATGGGTTCTCTCCTAGGTGTCCTGTTTGCAAACTTCTACATGGGTACCATCGAGCAAAAAGTCTTAGTCGACATGAACTTGAAACCGGCCATATACTGCAGGTATGTTGACGACATTTTTACACAGGTACCTGATGTCAAACATCTGCAGGAGCTGAAGGAGGCGTTTGAGCAGAGTTCCGTGCTGCGTTTCACTTACGAGATGGAAAAGGATGGGAAGCTGCCCTTTCTACATGTAACATTCATGGAAAAGAGCGGAGGTTTCCACACTGCAGTCTACACTAAGGAAATGAACATAGGAATGTGCCTAAATGCCAACAGCGACTGCCCAGACAGGTACAAGAGTAGTGTAGTTAACGCATATGTCGACCGTGCTCTCAGCCACAGCTCAGAATGGAAGCAAGTCGACGAAGAACTCTGTAGGGTAAGGCAGGTCCTAGTCAACAACGGCTTCTCCAATGGTTTCGTCTAAGACATCATAAGAAGGAAAGTGAAACGCCATGCAACCTCTGAAGAGACAACTAACACAACACCTATACCCCCTATTAGACTATTTTACAGGAACTTCTTTTCCACAGCCCATAAA
Organism: Procambarus clarkii; assembly: GCF_040958095.1. Taxonomy (NCBI): domain Eukaryota; kingdom Metazoa; phylum Arthropoda; class Malacostraca; order Decapoda; family Cambaridae; genus Procambarus; species Procambarus clarkii. The sequence continues at coordinate 11,365,467 of NC_091165.1, forward strand.
ACGGAGGAAAGGGTCCTGAAAGATATTGTTAATAGGAACGTTATCCCTACAGACAAAAATCAGAGGATACAACTGACGATTTACTATAAAACCAGAAAAACGGCCAGGCTACTCATGAGAAACTCTCCAGACACAAAGCAGAACGCTTTAAAAGAGACCAACGTCGTCTATGCCTTCAAATGCCCTCTTGGGGATTGTAAGCTCCAAAAAACCCAGTATATAGGCAAGACAACAACATCTCTTTCTAGGCGTTTAACGATGCATAAGCAACAGGGCTCCATTAGGGAATATATAATCTCTTCCCACAACCAAACCATCGCCAGAGAAATCCTTGCAAACAACACAGAAATCATCGATAGATACAGCGATAGCAGAAGGCTTGACGTTTGCGAGGCACTACACATTAAAAAGTCAACACCAGCAATCAGCAGCCAACTAATGCACAACTATATTCTACCCTCCTCAAGACTCCGCTCCAATATAGAAGCATCAAGAAATATGGACCAATAGGCTTTCTACAATCACTTCCATTCAATACCCATTGTTTCGTGTTCTGTCTTGTGTTGATGAAATTAATACCCTTTTAATACCACCTCACCCCATCCACCTCACTCAAATGTAGATATAAACAAATCGGAGATGTGTAAGTTCAGAAATGTAAAAAGATTTAGTAAATGCAATACATAGAGCAGCAAATCACGCCATCCCAAGAGGAAAACAATCACCCAACAACTCAAGGACCATTGGTATTACTGTGATAGGATCAAAGAGCTACATAACAGACTAAATCGTGCACGAAAGAATTTCAGAAGAGATAGAACCGAAGTTAATCTAGGACTTCTTAGAGCTGTCCGAGATCATGTGCACGAAGAAACAGCAAAAATCCAAGAAGAAAAATGGCTCGAGTGGTGTGCCAAGCTAAATCAGCATACGTCCTTGGGCGACATCTGGAGGCAGATCAACAAGGCCAAAGGAAAATCGTCTCCTGCTCCGCCGCATCATGTTCATCCAGAGCAAGAAGCAGAAAGGCTAGCAAATCTATTTGCTTCAAGAGCCAGTTCCACTCAACTTCCTCCAGCAACTCTGACTCACCAACAAAGACTTCAAGCAGCAAGATGGAAAAAAATAGATGATGCTTTAGCCTTACCTGACGAACTAGACCAACCTTTCAATCTAAAAGAACTCAGAAGTGCTACAAAGAAAACTAAAAATACAGCTCCAGGCGAGGACAAAATCACTTACAACATGCTAGCCAAGCTAGGAGAAAAGGGTGAAGAAGCCTTCTTGAATCTCATCAACAGAGTATGGGTGATAAGAACCCGACCACTCTCTTGGAACAGTGCAATTATAGTTCCCATTCCAAAACCAAAAGACCCAGGAAATCCAAGACCCATCTCATTAACAAGCTGTCTGGCTAAAACTGCAGAAAGAATGGCCCTTAATCGAATTGAATGGAAAGCCAATCCACTACACCAAAATATGTTTGCTTACAGAAAAGGTGTTGGAACCACAGAATGCCTTACCTCCCTCCTGGATAAAATCAATGATAAACCTGGAATCCTTATTTTTCTAGATCTTGAAAAAGCCTTCGAGTTAGCCAGTGCTCCAGCTACACTGTGCTGCCTTGTGGATAAGGAAATCAAAGGACACGCTCTTGCTTTTGCCAAAGGAAGCCTGCTTAACCGAGAAGCTAAAGTCAAATTCCAAGGAAAAACATCGACCTCAAAGAGGCTGGAAAATGGAACTCCGCAGGGAGGAATACTAAGCCCCTTCCTCTTCAACTGTCTCATGGAACAATTCATGAAGCTCTAGCTACCAAAAGCCAAACTTCTTAACTATGCAGATGACTTTGTGGTCATCATCAATGGCAAAGGTGCAAGGAACCATGCACAAAAATGCCTAGATATTATCAGCAAGGAAGCGGAACGCATAGCAGTGAAAATAAACAGCAATAAAACAAAAGCAATGGCCGTTAAAATGAGAACTCAAGACATCAGACTGGCAATACAAGGACAAGAAATTGAGTGGGTTACCTCTTTTCAATACCTAGGAGTCATAATAGACAACCAGTTGAAATTCACTCAAGAAATTGAATATCTTCGGCAACGCTGTAAAGCCAGAAACTCAGTTTTGCGCTCTCTGACCAGTCTTAGAGATGGTGCATCTCTACCAGTACTCAAAATGTACTACTTTCAAGCAGTTAGGTCACTCATCGACTATGCTGCTCCTACTCTTACATCCCTCAGTGATAACCAGTAGGAGAAACTGGAAGTGTCTCAAAATGATGCTCTGCGAACAATGCTTGGAGCACCTATATGGACGCGTAGAGAGAACCTTAGAATGGAAACAAATTTACCAGCATTAGAAAACAGGATGAAACAAAGGATAGCCACCATAATAGGAAAACTTACTGGAACAACTGCCAGGCTGTCAATCAAAGACAGCATTCAGAGATCCTTTCAGAAAAACCTACAGTATAGAACAAGCTCATGGATGGATAATGTGGTCAAGATTTTAGAGAAAATGGACATGAAATGGACCATTAAAAACAAAGGGGAAGATAGACCATATCAACACTTTCGACAGCCTCCTCCATGGGAAGAATCGACTCTAAAGATAATCATTGAAAGATTATCAGTTAAAAAATCAGCATGTGACCCGCAGAGGCTCAAGGAAGTAATAGAGCAACAAATGGAAACTATCTCTAGACCCACAACGACTCACATCTTCACAGACGGATCAGTTGATCAAGAAAAAGGTTCTGCTGGGGCAGCAGTTTACACTACCAACCATGAAGCTTACTGGAGCATGAATAGTGGGTGCTCAACATTGCAAACAGAATTATATGCCCTGAAGGAGGCAATAAACTATACAATTGAGAATAATTTACGTGATGTCATCATTCATACAGACTCTAAATCTTCGCTCCATGCATTGTTATCCAGTCAGCACAGAGATAATATACTCCTCACAGAAATTCAACATATAGGAAAATATGCCCATAATCGAGGGCTGTAAATCACCCTAAATTGGTTACCAAGTCACATTGGCATAAAGGGTAATGAAAAGGCAGACTCACTAGCAAAAACTGACACTGCTCTACCTGTTGTACATGTTCAAATCCCTCCAAGTTTCTCACAGATAAAGGAGCAAATCAAGAAGAAAATATTCTCAACTATCAAAAGTCGCCACAGAGCCAAAGTAGCGGAAGGAAGATCACTGCGATATGGTATGAACAAGCCACTGGTTACTCCTCTTTCAAGCCTGGCAAAAAGATATCCAGAGACATTGCAGTAGCCATACACAGACTCAGACTTGGGTACAAGTGCTGCTGGGAGATAATGAACCCAATAGTTAAAGAGTGTCACATCTGTGAAACTGAGGCAGAGGCGCCGCTATTGCACTACTTACTAGAATGTGAAGCTACTGAACCCCTGCGCATCAAACTCAACATTAATCCGACGACAGCAGCTGCATTAGATGCACATTCCACCGCGACTACAATGATTAGAAAAGCTGTTGAGGAATGGGACTCATTAGTGAGCATTCTGCATCTACATCCGCCACCAAGATAATGTTAATAAAACAAGATTAAAACCAGTGCAATAAAACAGAAGCGACAAAATAAGCAGGGAAAAAGGAGTCCTCTCCTCCATTTTAAACTTAGACCTAAATATCACAGGAAAAAGGTTATTATGTATATCACCAAACTCAATTACGGGCTCACCATAGCCCGTGCTACATGGACACTCCGTCCTGAATAGTTCTATTCAGTTGTGTATATGTTAACTAAAGTCTTTGAAAATGTAATAAGTTTTACGAAACGCGCTCAAGTGTCGCGTCAGACTAGAAATAAAAATGAATTTTGGAGAATTGATTTTTGATTTACCACCAACAGTGAAAAGAAATGTACGAAAGTTTGAGAAAATTCGTGTTAGAATTATTAATCTTACTTTTTCGGTCATATTAAATATATGACCGAAATATTAAATATATATATATATATATATATGTATATATATATATATATATATATATATATATATATATATATATATATATATATATATATATATATATATATATATATATATATATATATATATATGCAATATATATATATGCAATATATATATATATATATATATATATATATATATATATATATATATATATATATATATATATATATATATATGCAATTGACGATCACAAAACACTGATCATTTTATGCGGAAAATCCACAGAGAAATATGAAATGAGGTGAACGTTTCGGCTTTGTTAAAGCCTTTGTCAACACCAGACTGACTAAGGAGAAGGGAGAAGGGGGAGGATATATAGGCCGACACCTGACCAACCCATCCAAGCATTACCAATTGTGGGGATTTCGTGGAACGGAATTTGATTGAGTCTGCTCTAATCAGTCAGTTTCCAAATCTTCTTAATGTTAGTACTGGAATGTAGAAACTTGATCCATTTTTAAGTTATAATATTGCACAACAGTTTAAGAAACAACTCTGATAGAGAGGCTTACAATGTCTCATTATAATTGTATATTCATATATTGTGTGTTCATGAGGCTTTTCTTTAATCTTTCATCCTTATTCTCTGACCGCTTAATCCTCTTTGACCAGTCTAAGCTAAGCTATACCTGTTTTTGGTTAATTACACCTGACCAACCATAGGGATGGGTTGGTCAGGTGTCGGCCTATATATCCTCCCCCTTCTCCCTTCTCCTTAGTCAGTCTGGTGTTGACAAAGGCTTTAACAAAGCCGAAACGTTCACCTCATTTCATATTTCTCTGTGGATTTTCCGCATATATATATATATAATATATATATATATATAATATATATATATATATAATATATATATATATATAATATATATATATATATATAATATATATATATATATAATATATATATATATATATAATATATATATATTTATATATATATATATATAATATATATATATATATATATATATATATATATATATATATATATATATATATATATATATATATATATATATATATATATAATATATATTGGTGTATACTGGCAGCAGGTTTTCTTTTAAACATGTCTCATTGAATATGACCGCATATTCTGTATTTGCTATCTTCTGATTTAGGGCTCTAACTGTTATCTTATTATCAGGGCTTAGCTGAAAGAGGAGTTCTCCAAAACCCATTTTCGTAATTTCAAGTTGAAGAAAAAAGTGAATTACTATAGAATGTATTACACTTATTTATACAATTTGCACAACGTTTGGAACCTCCATGGTTCATTCTCAAGTGAAAAGAATTTTCAGAACTGGTTGATTTATACCCACACTGGGTCAGGTGATAAGACAATAAAGGTGAAAACATGGGGGATGCATAAAGGATAAATGGGGGATGAAACATAAGAACATAAGAATAGAGGTAACTGTGGAAGGCCTATTGGCCCATACGAGGTAGCTCCTATCTACGTACAAAGATTAATCAGGTGTAATTGGCCTGTTATGTTGAACAGTGTCTTCTGTGTTGGCATCGTTATGTTCTGGTCTTGTTCCTACTCTCATGGTGGGTAGAGTAAATAGTTCTGTGATTTGGTATACAACACTTGACTGCTGTAGAGGGTTCTCCTTCGGCTTCGGGCTGTTTTTGATAAGGAATTCGGAAGTCTTCTTGGCTTTGTAGAATATGATCAGGTCTATGTTTTGGTTAGGAGTAATGCTTTTTACTCCTTTACGGGTTATTTCTTTCATTATTCTATCCTCTTTTATATGTTCACTGTGCATGGTTGATTTGTAATATAATTTTATTGGAGGTATTGTGGTTTCTGTTCTAGGTCGGCCAACCGGGGAGCCGAGCGGACAGCACGCTGGATTTGTGATCCTGTGGTCCCGGGTTCGATCCCGGGCGCCGGCGAGAAACAATGGGCAGAGTTTCTTTCACCCTATGCCCCTGTTACCTAGCAGTAAAATAGGTACCTGGGTGTTAGTCAGCTGTCACGGGCTGCTTCCTGGGGGTGGAGGCCTGGTCGAGGACCGGGCCGCGGGGACACTAAAGCCCCGAAATCATCTCACGATAACCCTTTGAGCTAACAGATGCTTGATCTGCCCAGGCTATAAGAACAGACTTTACATGATAATGACTATTCTTTGAACTCTCAGGATTTGCCTGCATAGAAGTGAATGTTTTAGGTGCCATGTTAAAATTGTTATACGGTATCTTAAAAATCTTCTCATGCTCATCTGCCAACATAGCTAACTCATGAACATCTTTGTAAGAACGTTTACCTGTGGCTAGTGCCAAGGTCAACTTTACAGGCAAACAAGACAAAAGTTCTTCAACTAGGATGAGCTGCTTAAGGGACAAAAAATCATGAGTAATATTTCGGTTTAGCCACCTGTCAAAAATTGACTCTTTTACTCGAGCAAAATCTGTAACTGTCTGATCAGGTGCACGCTTGAGACCTCTAAACTTTTGTCTTAATGCTTCTGCATTTAGTTCATACGCTTGCAAGATCCTCTTTTTTACTGTGGGGTAATGAAAGCTGTCTTCGAAAGGGAGCGAAGCGAAAATCTCTTGTGCCTTCCCGCACAACTGACCTTGCATAATGGTCACCCAAGAATCTTCTGGCCATTTTAAACTAGTAGCTAGCTTGGAAAAGTGTAAGAAAAACAATTCAGGGTCCCACTCATCAAATTTGCGTAATTCAAACCCTTTAGGGAAGTAAAGTTCACTACTGTGACTGCTTATACTAGAACTTCGCTTAGAGCTCATACTACTGACAGTGGCTGCAGCTTCTAACTTTTTCTCCTTAAGCCTAATCTGCGCCTCAGCCATCTGCTGATTAATTCTAACTGTCTCTAACACTGCTTCTCTCTGCTTAGTTTCCTCTTCTCTTTGTTTTGCTTCTTCTTCTCTTTGTTTAGTTACTTCTTCTTTTTGTTTAGTTTCTTTTATACACTTAAACCTTTCAAACTCAACTTGCTTTAGTTGAAGTTCTAACTCCTGCCTTCTTAGTCTGGCAGTACTCTCAAACTCACAGAGTATTCTTCTAATACCTCATCACCCAATAAGCCATCTTCTACTAGATGCAGAAAAAGTAGTTCTCAGTATCTTAGCTTTTATCATTCTGGATGCCACTTCTGACTCCCATACAAATCAACACTGATTTTGTTAAGGTCTTAATCCTATCTACTGATGGATTTAGCAAAATTTCTTTTACTAATTGCACCATAATAATTCATTATTTCGACACTTTCAGAAAAAAATATTATACCACGATCAGAATATTCTCGATTAGCATATGACCCTGCAACAAAATGTAATGCATACCTCTGTCGAGCAGCGTTGCAAGTGCAGTAATAACTAAAATCCCATAGGACTGCATGCTGAATCATATGCAGAAACACAAGTCATCAAAGCGTCTTCAAGGAAATGATACCGCAACATTCACTTCAAATAGGCACAAGCTAGAAAATAATCATGGATGAGTTCTACTGTGTCATATATAATTATTAATCCTCAACACTAGGATTACAGCAATAGTTGTCCAGGAAACACAGGAGTTACATCGTAAATATCCTGAAACAACAGGAGTTGCCTGACTGATGATCACGTACTAGGCCCCCATTTTACTTGTTATGGTCAGGGAGATAAGACCTCCACTCTCATATTAATATCAGTCAGGTGCTGTCACAGTAGGTCAGTCAGGTGCTGTCACAGTGAGAGGTTGTGTTAGCTGGAGCTCTGGAGTAACATTATTATTGCAATAATGGAAGGATTAGTTAATGATTTGGTGAGTTTGGTTGGAGCTCTGAGAGCAGAGATGGATTCCCTGCGGGAGGAGGTTCGACGGCTGAGACTTCGAGAGGAAACGAAGGAGGAGACCAGTGTTGACGAGACCTCATCGTGGAGAGTAGTGAAAGACAGGGGTCTTAAGAAGACCTTGACAAGGCCACCTACAGACGCCCTAAGGACGGCAAATTCATTTGCCGTGTTGGAGGACGAGTGCTGTAGTGCGCCTGCAGCGAGGAACAGCGGAGCGCAGGCCCCTCAGGCTGCTCAGAAAGTTAGGGCGGTACCGAAGCGAATTTTGGTTGTGGGAGATTCCCAGGTGAGGTATTTAGACAGAACGTTTTGTGCCAGAGATAGGGGGAACAGATTAAGGGTTTGCTATCCGGGAGCTGGAATTGGTGATATTGTTGAAAACATGAATGATATTATGACGGGAAATGGGAACAAACCCATTATTTGTATTAGTGCAGGGGGTAATGATGTTGGGCGAGTTAGGAGTGAGGAACTAATACAGAGATTTAGGACAGCCATTGAATTAGTTAGGAGCAAGGGAGGAATTTTCAGAGAGTAAAGGAAGTACCTAAGCAAACCTTAGTTGTGGGAGATTCCCAGATAAGGTATTTGGATAGAGCGTTTTGTGCTAGAGATAGGGGGAACAGGTTAAGGGTTTGCTATCCCGGAGCTGGCATTGGTGATATTATAAACAACATGAACGATATTATGGCTGGTAATGGGAACAATCCCATTATTTGCATTAGCGTGGGAGGAAATGATGTTGGTCGAGTTAGGAGTGAGGAACTGATTCAGAGGTATAAAACAGCCATAGAATTAGTTAGGAGCAAAGGAGGAATCCCGATCATATGTGGCATTCTTCCAAGAAAGGGAGTGGGAAATGAATGGATATCGAGGGCACTTGGTGTCAATTGCCGGCTGGAAAGATATTGCAAATCAAATGCAATATCTTTCATAGACAACTGGGAACACTTCTATGGAAGAAATGAAATGTATGCTCGTGATGGGGTGCATCTATCGAGAGCTGGGGTTGTTGCTGTTGCGAACTCGTTGGAAGAAGTGGTTAGAGGTGTTTGTTTGGGTTTAAACTGTTAGTAGATAGAGGTATGGGAATTGATTTGGAGGAAGGAGGTAATAAAAGTATGTGTTTGTGGGAGAAAGGAATTGGCAAAACGATCAGGGAAAGAGAAGGGCCGCAAAATAACAATTCACTTAGGGTATATTACACTAACAGTAGAAGTCTAAGAAATAAAATTAACGAATTAAATGCTCTTGTCTGCACAGAAAAAATAGATATTATTGCACTTACCGAAACGTGGATGAATGTAGAAAATAGAGAACTATTAGCTGAATATCAAATATATGGATTTAAACTATTTCACACAGATAGATATATTAGACGAGGAGGTGGAGTAGCCATATATGTTAGGGACAATTTGAAATGTAGTCTCAAAGAGGGAATCAAAACAGAGCCACACACAGAAACTATTTGGATAGAATTAAACGAAAAAGCTAATAATATTATAATAGGAGTAATATATAGGCCACCAAATTTAGACAGAATGGAAGCAAAGCACCTATGGGATGAAATATCTAGAGCATCTAGATCTAACAGTATTTATGTCATGGGTGACTTTAATTTTAGCGGAATAAACTGGTTGAACAAAACAGGGAATAGTGAAGCAGAAGATTTTCTAGAATTAATTGACGATTGCTTTCTTACGCAACAGATTAAGGAACCAACACGGGAAAATAATATTTTAGATTTAGTGTTAACTAACAGGGAAACGCAAATTAATGACATCGAAATAGGGAGTGAGCTAGGGAGCAGTGATCACAAAGAAATCAGATTTAGCATAGAATGGAATAGACCAGTAGGAGAAAATTCTGTTAAAGTGCCAGATTTTCGAAAAGCTGATTTTAATAGCCTAAGAAATTTTTTGGGTCAAATTGATTGGAAAGTCTTGGGTATGGGGTGTGGGCCGGTCTTGGAGCGAGACATGAACCCAGCGATAGGTGACTTAAATGGGGATTTCGATGTGGATTCAATATATAACTTATTTAAGAATATTCTAAACAAAGCACAGGACCGTAGTATACCATACAAATTGAATAGATCGAATACTAATGACCCAAAGTGGATAACAAAGAATTTGAAGAACCTTATAGGTAAAAAGAGAGCTTGGTACAAATGGATTAAAAATGTGGAGGTCACTTTAGAACAGGAATTCGTACAACTGGTTAGAAATGTTAAAGAGATAAGGAAAGCAAAAAGAAACTATGAAGTTCGTATAGCAGGGTGTTACGAACCCGGATTCAACGTCCGAGCCTGGAGCAGTGACAAACACGCCATCTGTGGGTCAGCTCCCGAAACCCCCGCCAAACGAACGACGACACCTAGTGAGGACAGCGTGTACTGGCCTCAAGGACCAGTTTCCAGTCTGGTTCAGCGCTCAACACCGCCGCTCCTGACCTCTGGTGAAGTGGTACTCCGACGACAGCGCCATCTAGGGAGTGGATATGTCGGGCGTTTGTATCTGAGCCTGTGAGTGTGGTGTATTAGTGTCCCGGTTATTAATGACGTGTCTGCTTACAGAGCCGACCTGGGACCACTGTGTTGAAGGTGGAGTCAGTCTACCCGAGGCAGCCAGTCTCCATACTGTGAAGTTTGCTGCAGCTGTTGTGACGTCGTCCCCCCCGGAAGAACACTGTGGTGTGTTAAGCCTGCCAGTGGAGTGGCAGTGAAAGGATTTACCCGGGACCGACGGTTGGAGACGACAATCCACTGGGGTATTGAGGACAGGAGGGTGATTGGTGATATCACACGAGACTCCTGTCTAGGGCGTACCTCTTATATCGTTCGTGGAGTGGCCGTACCAGCCTTGTTGGCTCAGTACCTGCCAGCAGACCAGCTGGACGTGTGGTTGACGGCCTCCACGACGGTGCCCCCAGTGGACCTGCGTTTTGGCTGACCTGTGGCCCGGGTAGGCTCGGCATTCTCAGAGGACACGTCGTGAGGCCACGAAGAAAGCACCAAGGACTCGGCACCAAGTGGTGTGGCACCAGCGTCTTCAGCAGAAGACCACGATGAAGGATTAATCCCCTTGTATAGTGTTAATACCCTCCCCCTGTGTACGTTTTACTTTTATATATTTAAATGGTGAAGGTTATATTATATTATATTAAGTTCTTACCTTTCTTTCCCTACTCCCTTTAAGTTACTTGCGTCACGGATCGCATCCCTTGATAGCCTCTACTGGCTTGGGGCCGGATATATATCTTCCTCTAACTACATCAGAGTAAGAACCCCGTTGCGTCCCGAGAGGGCCGTAACACAGGGCAAGCAAAGACAAATCCTAAAGGGTTTTTTCAGTTATATCGTACTAAGACTAGGGACAAGATAGGTCCATTAAAAACTGAGACAGGTCAAATAACAGATAGTGATGAAGAGATGAGTAGTGTTTTTTAAAATATTTTGTATCTGTATTTACTAAAGAGGAACTTAACAATATGCCTTCAGCCGAACAAGTCTATGTGGGTGGGGACAAGGACAGGTTGACGAGTTTAGCAGTTACCAGGGAGGATGTTCTTAAACAAATAGTAAAACTCAAACCAAACAAATCCCCAGGGCCGGATGAAGTGTTTGCCAGGGTGCTTAAAGAATGCAAAGAGGAGCTTTGTGACCCACTGTCAACCATATTTAATAAATCAATAGAGTCAGGCAGAGTGCCAGAGTTTTGGAAAGTTGCTAATGTGATACCAGTTTTTAAGAAAGGAGATAGATCACTTGCGTCTAACTATCGACCAATTAGCCTAACGTCTATTGTGGGAAAGTTACTCGAATCTATAATAGCAAATAAAATTCGTCTTCATCTTGAAAAACATAAATTAATAATTGAGTCGCAACATGGTTTTATAAATGGCCGTTCATGTTTAACAAATTTGTTATCTTTTTATTCTAGCATTGTTGAGGCAGTTGATAGTGGTAAGGATTGCGATGTTGTATACCTTGACTTTAGCAAAGCTTTTGATACAGTGCCACATGAAAGACTGATTAAAAAGATAGAGTCTCATGGTATTGGGGGTGCTATATTAAGCTGGATTAGGGAATGGCTATACCAAAGGAAACAGAGAGTTAGTATAAATGGAATCAAGTCAGAGTGGAAAAATGTTGTAAGTGGAGTGCCTCAAGGCTCTGTCCTGGGACCTCTGTTGTTTATAATATATATAAATGATTTAGATTCAGGTTTGAGTAGCAACATTTGCAAATTTGCCGATGATACGAAAATCGGTAGGGAAATTAATTCGGAGGAGGACTCACTATCATTTCAAGTTGATCTAGATAGGGTTTTGAAATGGTCAAAGGATTGGCAGATGCAGTTTAATGCTGATAAATGTAAAGTTTTGAGGTTAGGTAATGATGATAGAGTTACAAGATACGAGCTAGATGGTGTTGAGATTACGAAGTCGGATTGCGAAAGGGATCTGGAAGTTATGATTAGTAAGAATTTAAAACAAAAGGATCAATGGATCCTTTTGGAGGAACTTAACAATATGCCTTCAGCCGAACAAGTCTATGTGGGTGGGGACGAGGACAGGTTGACGAGTTTAGCAGTTACCAGGGAGGATGTTCTTAAACAAATAGTAAAACTCAAACCAAACAAATCCCCAGGGCCGGATGAAGTGTTTGCTAGGGTGCTTAAAGAATGCAAAGAGGAGCTTTGTGACCCACTGTCAACCATATTTAATAAATCAATAGAGTCAGGCAGAGTGCCAGAGTTTTGGAAAGTTGCTAATGTGATACCAGTTTTTAAGAAAGGAGATAGATCACTTGCGTCTAACTATCGACCAATTAGCCTAACGTCTATTGTGGGAAAGTTACTCGAATCTATAATAGCAAATAAAATTCGTCTTCATCTTGAAAAACATAAATTAATAATTGAGTCGCAACATGGTTTTATAAATGGCCGTTCATGTTTAACAAATTTGTTATCTTTTTATTCTAGCATTGTTGAGGCAGTTGATAGTGGTAAGGATTGCGATGTTGTATACCTTGACTTTAGCAAAGCTTTTGATACAGTGCCACATGAAAGACTGATTAAAAAAATAGAGTCTCATGGTATTGGGGGTGCTATATTAAGCTGGATTAGGGCATGGCTATACCAAAGGAAACAGAGAGTTAGTATAAATGGAATCAAGTCAGAGTGGGAAAATGTTGTAAGTGGAGTGCCTCAAGGCTCTGTCCTGGGACCTCTGTTGTTTATAATATATATAAATGATTTAGATTCAGGTTTGAGTAGCAACATTTGCAAATTTGCCGATGATACGAAAATCGGTAGGGAAATTAATTCGGAGGAGGACTCACTATCACTTCAAGTTGATCTAGATAGGGTTTTGAAATGGTCAAAGGATTGGCAGATGCAGTTTAATGCTGATAAATGTAAAGTTCTGAGGTTAGGTAATGATGATAGAGTTACAAGATACGAGCTAGATGGTGTTGTGATTGCGAAGTCGGATTGCGAAAGGGATCTGGGAGTTATGATTAGTAAGAATTTAAAACAAAAGGATCAATGCATAAATGTTCGTAATAAGGCAAATCGGACACTTGGATTTATTAATCGCAGCGTTAGTAACAAGACACCTGGTGTGGTTCTCAAGCTATATCTTGCTCTAGTTAGGCCCCATTTAGATTATGCAGTTCAGTTTTGGTCGCCATATTATAGAATGGATATAAATTCACTTGAACGTGTCCAGCGTAGGATGACTAAGTTAATTCCCCAAATTAGAAATCTTTCATATGAAGAAAGATTAACAAAGCTTAAGTTGCATTCACTGGAAAGGCGAAGAGTTAGGGGTGACATGATAGAGGTTTACAAGTGGATGAATGGACATAACCGGGGGGATATTAATAGGGTATTAAAAGTATCAACACAGGACAGAACACGAAACAATGGATATAAATTGGATAAGTTTAGATTTAGGAAAGACTTGGGTAAATACTGGTTCAGTAACAGGGTTGTTGATTTGTGGAACCAATTGCCGCGTAACATTGTGGAGGTGGGGTCCCTCGATTGTTTCAAGCACGGGTTGGACAAGTATATGAGTGGGATTGGGTGGTTATAGAATAGGAGCTGCCTCGTATGGGCCAATAGGCCTTCTGCAGTTAAGAACATAAGAACAAAGGTAACTGCAGAAGGCCTATTGGCCCATACGAGGCAGCTCCTATTCTATAACCACCCAATCCCACTCATATACTTGTCCAACCCGTGCTTGAAACAATCGAGGGACCCCACCTCCACAATGTTACGCGGCAATTGGTTCCACAAATCAACAACCCTGTTACTGAACCAGTATTTACCCAAGTCTTTCCTAAATCTAAACTTATCCAATTTATATCCATTGTTTCGTGTTCGGTCCTGTGTTGATACTTTTAATACCCTATTAATATCCCCCCGGTTATGTCCATTCATCCACTTGTAAACCTCTATCATGTCACCCCTAACTCTTCGCCTTTCCAGTGAATGCAACTTAAGCTTTGTTAATCTTTCTTAATATGAAAGATTTCTAATTTGGGGAATTAACTTAGTCATCCTACGCTGGACACGTTCAAGTGAATTTATATCCATTCTATAATATGGCGACCAAAACTGAACTGCATAATCTAAATGGGGCCTAACTAGAGCAAGATATAGCTTGAGAACCACACCAGGTGTCTTGTTACTAACGCTGCGATTAATAAATCCAAGTGTCCGATTTGCCTTATTACGAACATTTATGCATTGATCCTTTTGTTTTAAATTCTTACTAATCATAACTCCCAGATCCCTTTCGCAATCCGACTTCGCAATCACAACACCATCTAGCTCGTATCTTGTAACTCTATCATCATTACCTAACCTCAGAACTTTACATTTATCAGCATTAAACTGCATCTGCCAATCCTTTGACCATTTCAAAACCCTATCTAGATCAACTTGAAGTGATAGTGAGTCCTCCTCCGAATTAATTTCCCTACCGATTTTCGTATCATCGGCAAATTTGCAAATGTTGCTACTCAAACCTGAATCTAAATCATTTATATATATTATAAACAACAGAGGTCCCAGGACAGAGCCTTGAGGCACTCCACTTACAACATTTTCCCACTCTGACTTGATTCCATTTATACTAACTCTCTGTTTCCTTTGGTATAGCCATGCCCTAATCCAGCTTAATATAGCACCCCCAATACCATGAGACTCTATTTTTTTAATCAGTCTTTCATGTGGCACTGTATCAAAAGCTTTGCTAAAGTCAAGGTATACAACATCGCAATCCTTACCACTATCAACTGCCTCAACAATGCTAGAATAAAAAGATAACAAATTTGTTAAACATGAACGGCCATTTATAAAACCATGTTGCGACTCAATTATTAATTTATGTTTTTCAAGATGAAGACGAATTTTATTTGCTATTATAGATTCGAGTAACTTTCCCACAATAGACGTTAGGCTAATTGGTCGATAGTTAGACGCAAGTGATCTATCTCCTTTCTTAAAAACTGGTATCACATTAGCAACTTTCCAAAACTCTGGCACTCTGCCTGACTCTATTGATTTATTAAATATGGTTGACAGTGGGTCACAAAGCTCCTCTTTGCATTCTTTAAGCACCCTAGCAAACACTTCATCCGGCCCTGGGGATTTGTTTGGTTTGAGTTTTACTATTTGTTTAAGAACATCCTCCCTGGTAACTGCTAAACTCGTCAACCTGTCCTCGTCCCCACCCACATAGACTTGTTCGGCTGAAGGCATATTGTTAAGTTCCTCTTTAGTAAATACAGATACAAAATATTTATTAAAAATACTACTCATCTCTTCATCACTATCTGTTATTTGACCTGTCTCAGTTTTTAATGGACCTATCCTTTCCCTAGTCTTAGTACGATATAACTGAAAAAACCCTTTAGGATTTGTCTTTGCTTGCCCTGCTATGCGAACTTCATAGTTCCTTTTTGCTTTCCTTATCTCTTTTTTAACATTTCTAACCAGTTGTACGAATTCCTGTTCTAAAGTGACCTCCCCATTTTTAATCCTTTTGTACCAAGCTCTCTTTTTACCTATAAGGTTCTTCAAATTCTTTGTTATCCACTTTGGGTCATTAGTATACGATCTATTCAATTTGTATGGTATACTACGTTCCTGTGCTTTGTTTAGAATATTCTTAAATAAGTTATATATTGAATCCACATCGAAAAACCCATTTAAGTCACCTATCGCTGGGTTCATGTCTCGCTCCAAGACCGGCCCACACCCCATACCCAAGCCTTTCCAATCAATTTGACCCAAAAAATTTCTTAGGGTATTAAAATCAGCTTTTCGAAAATCTGGCACTTTAACAGAATTTTCTCCTACTGGTCTATTCCATTCTATGCTAAATCTGATTTCTTTGTGATCACTGCTCCCTAGCTCACTCCCTATTTCGATGTCATTAATTTGCGTTTCCCTGTTAGTTAACACTAAATCTAAAATATTATTTTCCCGTGTTGGTTCCTTAATGTGTTGCGTAAGAAAGCAATCGTCAATTAATTCTAGAAAATCTTCTGCTTCACTATTCCCTGTTTTGTTCAACCAGTTTATTCCGCTAAAATTAAAGTCACCCATGACATAAATACTGTTAGATCTAGATGCTCTAGATATTTCATCCCATAGATGCTTTGCTTCCATTCTGTCTAAATTTGGTGGCCTATATATTACTCCTATTATAATATTATTAGCTTTTTCGTTTAATTCAATCCAAATAGTTTCTGTGTGTGGCTCTGTTTTGATTCCCTCTTTGAGACTACATTTCAAATTGTCCCTAACATATATGGCTACTCCACCTCCTCGTCTAATATATCTATCTGTGTGAAATAGTTTAAATCCATATATTTGATATTCAGCTAATAGTTCTCTATTTTCTACATTCATCCACGTTTCGGTAAGTGCAATAATATCTATTTTTTCTGTGCAGACAAGAGCATTTAATTCGTTAATTTTATTTCTTAGACTTCTACTGTTAGTGTAATATACCCTAAGTGAATTGTTATTTTGCGGACCTTCTCTTTCCCTGATCGTTTTGCCAATTCCTTTCTCCCACAAACACATACTTTTATTACCTCCTTCCTCCAAATCAATTCCCATACCTCTATCTACTAACAGTTTAAACCCAAACAAACACCTCTAACCACTTCTTCTAGCGAGTTCGCAACAGCAACAACCCCAGCTCTCGATAGATGCACCCCATCACGAGCATACATTTCATTTCTTCCATAGAAGTGTTCCCAGTTGTCTATGAAAGATATTGCATTTGATTTGCAATATCTTTCCAGCCGGCAATTGACACCAAGTGCCCTCGATATCCATTCATTTCCCACTCCCTTTCTTGGAAGAATGCCACATATGATCGGGATTCCTCCCTTGCTCCTAACTAACTCTATGGCTGTTTTATACCTCTGAATCAGTTCCTCACTCCTGACTCGACCAACATCATTTCCTCCCACGCTAATGCAAATAATGGGATTGTTCCCATTACCAGCCATAATATCATTCATGTTGTTTATAATATCACCAATGCCAGCTCCGGGATAGCAAACCCTTAACCTGTTCCCCCTATCTCTAGCACAAAACGTTCTATCCAACCTTTGTTCTTATGTTCTTATGTAATGCATAAATGTTCGTAATAAGGCAAATCGGACACTTGGATTTATTAATCGCAGCGTTAGTAACAAGACACCTGGTGTGGTTCTCAAGCTATATCTTGCTCTAGTTAGGCCCCATTTAGATTATGCAGTTCAGTTTTGGTCGCCATATTATAGAATGGATATAAATTCACTTGAACGTGTCCAGCGTAGGATGACTAAGTTAATTCCCCAAATTAGAAATCTTTCATATGAAGAAAGATTAACAAAGCTTAAGTTGCATTCACTGGAAAGGCGAAGAGTTAGGGGCGACATGATAGAGGTTTACAAGTGGGTGAATGGACATAACAAAGGGGATATTAATAGGGTATTAAAAGTATCAACACAAGACAGAACACGAAACAATGGGTATAAATTGGATGAGTTTAGATTTAGGAAAGACTTGGGTAAATACTGGTTCAGTAACAGGGTTGTTGATTTGTGGAACCAATTGCCGCGTAACATTGTGGAGGTGGGGTCCCTCGATTGTTTCAAGCGCGGGTTGGACAAGTATATGAATGGGATTGGGTGGTTGTAAATAGGAGCTGCCTCGTGTGGGCCAACAGGCCTTCTGCGGTGGCCTTTGTTCTTATGTTCTTAATCCCGATCATATGTGGCATTCTTCCAAGGGAGTGGGAAATGAATGGATGTCGAGGGCACTTGGTGTCAATTGCCGGCTGGAAAGATATTGCAAATCAAATGCAATATCTTTCATAGACAACTGGGAACACTTCTATGGAAGAAATGAAATGTATGCTCGTGATGGTATGCATCTATCGAGGGCTGGGGTTGTTGCTGTTGCGAACTCGTTGGAACCAGTGGTTAGAGGTGTTTGTGTGGGTTTAAACTGTTAGTAGATAGTGGTATGGGAATTGATTTGGAGGAAGGAGGTAATAAAAGTATGTGTTCGAGGGAGAAAAGAATTGGCAAAATGATCAGGGAAAGAAAAGGGCCTCAAAATAACAATTCACTTAGGATATATTACACTAACAGTAGAAGTCTAAGAAATAAAATTAATGAATTAAATGCTCTTGTCTGCACAGAAAAAATAGATATTATTGCACTTACCGAAACGTGGATGAACGTAGAAAATAAGGCAACTGCAGAAGGCCTATTGGCCCATACGAGGCAGCTCCTATTTATAACCACCCAATCCCACTCATATACATGTCCAACCCATGCTTGAAACAATCGAGGGACCCCACCTCCACAATGGTACGCGGCAATTGGTTCAACAAATCAACAACCCTGTTACTGAACCAGTATTTACCCAAGTCTTTCCTAAATCTAAACTTATCCAATTTATACCCATTGTTTCGTGTTCTGTCTTGTGTTGATACTTATAATACCCTATTAATATCCCCTTTGTTATGTCCATTCACCCACTTGTAAACCTCTATCATGTCACCCCTAACTCTTCGCCTTTCCAGTGAAAGCAACTTAAGCTTTGTTAATCTTTCTTCATATGAAAGATTTCTAATTTGGGGAATTAACTTAGTCATCCTACGCTGGACACGTTCAAGTGAATTTATATCCATTCTATAATATGGCGACCAAAACTGAACTGCATAATATAAATGGGGCCTAACTAGAGCAAGATATAGCTTGAGAACCACACCAGGTGTCTTGTTACTAACGCTGCGATTAATAAATCCAAGTGTCCGATTTGCCTTATTACGAACATTTATGCATTGATCCTTTTGTTTTAAATTCTTACTAATCATAACTCCAAGATCCCTTTCGCAATTCGACTTCGCAATCTCAACACCATCTAGCTCGTATCTTGTAACCCTGTCATCATTACCTAACCTCAGAACTTTACATTTATCAGCACTAAACTGCATCTGCCAATCCTTCGACCATTTCAAAACCCTATCTAGATCAACTTGGAGTGATAGTGAGTCCTCCTCCGAATTAATTTCCTTACCGTTTTTCGTATCATCGGCAAATTTGCAAATGTTGCTACACAAACCTGAATCTAAATCATTTATATATATTATAAACAACAGAAGGCCCAGGACAGATCCCTGAGGCACCCCACTTACAACATTTTCCCACTCTGACTTGACTCCATTTATACTACCTCTCTGTTTCCTTTGGTATAGCCATGCCCTAATCCAGCTTAATATAGTACCCCCAATACCATGAGACTCTATCTTTTTAATCAGTCTTTCATGTGGCACTGTATCAAAAGCTTTGCTAAAGTCAAGGTACACAACATCGCAATCCTTACCACTATCAACTGTCTCAACAATGCTAGAATAAAAAGATAACAAATTTGTTAAACATGAACGGCCATTTATAAAACCATGTTGCGACTCAATTATTAATTTATGTTTTTCAAGATGAAGACGAATTTTATTTGCTATTATAGATTCGAGTAACTTTCCCACAATAGACGTTAGGCTAATTGGTCGATAGTTAGACGCAAGTGATCTATCTCCTTTCTTAAAAACTGGTATCACATTAGCAACTTTCCAAAACTCTGGCACTCTGCCTGACTCTATTGATTTATTAAATATGGTTGACAGTGGGTCACAAAGCTCCGCTTTGCATTCTTTAAGCACCCTGGCAAACACTTCATCCGGCCCTGGGGATTTGTTTGGTTTGAGTTTTACTATTTGTTTAAGAACATCCTCCCTGGTAACTGCTAAACTCGTCAACCTGTTCTCGTCCCCACCCACATAGACTTGTTCGGCTGAAGGCATATTGTTAAGTTCCTCTTTAGTAAATACAGATACAAAATATTTATTAAAAATACTACTCATCTCTTCATCACTATCTGTTATTTGACCTGTGTCAGTTTTTAATGGACCTATCCTTTCCCTAGTCTTAGTACGATATAACTGAAAAAAACCTTTAGGATTTGTCTTTGCTTGCCCTGCTATGCGAACTTCATAGTTTCTTTTTGCTTTCCTTATCTCTTTTTTAACATTTCTAACCAGTTGTACGAATTCCTGTTCTAAAGTGACCTCCCCATTTTTAATCCTTTGGTACCAAGCTCTCTTTTTACCTATAAGGTTCTTCAAATTCTTTGTTATCCACTTTGGGTCATTAGTATTCGATCTATTCAATTTGTATGGTATACTACATTCCTGTGCTTTGTTTAGAATATTCTTAAATAAGTTATATATTGAATCCACATCGAAATCCCCATTTACGTCACCTATCGCTGGGTTCATGTCTCGCTCCAAGACCAGCCCACACTAATACCCAAGACTTTCCAATCAATTTGACCCAAAAAATTTCTTAGACTATTAAAATCAGCTTTTCGAAAATCTGGCACTTTAACAGAATTTTCTCCTACAGGTCTATTCCATTCTATGCTAAATCTGATTTCTTTGTGATCACTGTTCCCTAGCTCACTCCCTATTTCGATGTCATTAATTTGTGTTTCCCTGTTAGTTAACACTAAATCTAAAATATTATTTTCCCGTGTTGGTTCCTTAATGTGTTGCGTAAGAAAGCAATTGTCAATTAATTCTAGAAAATCTTCTGCTTCACTATTCCCTGTTTTGTTCAACCAGTTTATTCCACTAAAATTAAAGTCACCAATGACGTAAATACTGTTAGATCAAGATGCCCTAGATATTTCATCCCATAGATGCTTTGCTTCCATTCTGTCTAAATTTGGTGGCCTATATATGTCCTATTATAATATTATTTGCTTTTTCGTATAATTCTATCCAAATAGTTTTTGTGTGTGGCTCAGTTTTGATTCCCTCTTTGAGACTACATTTCAAATTGTCCCTAACATATATAGCTACTCCCCCTCCTCGTCTAATATATCTATCTGTGTGAAATAGTTTAAATCCATTTATTTGATATTCAGCTAATAGTTCTCTATTTTCTACATTCATCCACGTTTCGGTAAGTGCAATAATATCTATTTTTTTCTGTGCAGACAAGTGCATTTAATTCGTTAATTTTATTTCTTAGACTTCTACTGTTAGTGTAATATACCCTAGGTGAATTGTTATTTTGAGGCCCTTCTCTTTCCCTGATCATTTTGCCAATTCCTTTCTTCCACAAACACATACTTTTATTACCTCCTTCCTCCAAATCAATTCCCATACCTCTATCTACTAACAGTTTAAACCCAAACAAACACCTCTAACCACTTTTTCCAACGAGTTCGCAACAGCAACAACCCCAGCTCTCGATAGATGCACCCCATCACGAGCATACATTTCATTTCTTAAATAAAAGTGTTCCCAGTTGTCTATGAAAGATATTGCATTTGATTTGCAATATCTTTCCAACCGGCAATTGACACCAATTGCCCTCGACATCCATTCATTTCCCACTCCCTTTCTTGGAAGAATGCCACATATGATCGGGATTCCTCCCTTGCTCCTAACTAATTCAATGGCTGTCCTGAATCTCTGTATTAGTTCCTCACTCCTAACTCGTCCAACATCATTACCCCCTGCACTAATATCACACTATTACTAATATCACACACATATCACCAATTCTCTATATCCAGCTTCTCAACAACTGGGCATGATACATCAAATACAGGTCTGCAAACTGCATCAATCAACACTAGTTGACACCAGGAACTTTGCCTAGTGCAGTGGAACACTAATGCCAATATGCTGCTATTACCAACAAGGGTGGTGGTGTGTCACCCAATAACACATGAGGTAAGAGGAATATTCACATACAGCACCTTGATATTTCACAAGTTCCTCAAAATATATCACCTCACTAAGACACATAATAATCACCTACCACCTGGTATACATAATGGACAACAGCAGAGAATGATCCATATAAATACATACAGTTACATGAGTAACATCTAGCAGGCACAATACCCAAATAAGGTCACAAATCACGGACTAAACCCTAACATGTCCGCTCGCCTAAAGAGATAAAAGAACAGTGACGCCTGGAGCGATCCTTGCCGAGAGGTGACACTGTATCCAACTCCAGTAAGTCAACTGACCTTCAACTTTCAAATCTCTCCAACTTATTTACAATATAAACTCACTCAGGAACTTCTAATTCAGTATACAACAACTTAAAGAGTATAAGGCACAACCTTACATAATGATATATAATAATAATTTAATACAAATAAGGAAATTATCTTGAATTACAAATAAGTACACAAAGAAATCACAGGGATACGAGATAGTAACACTGGCAAAGTCGGTACGTCACTAGGGGAGTGGTGGTGAGGGGGGGGGGTTAGGAGGATTCAAAGGCATTCGCCAGTGGTTATACATATGCATACAAAGATAATAAATATATTAAATATATATATAACATGTGTATCATAAGATTGTCTAAGTGGAAAACATTTCATAGTGCCATAATTTCATATAATGTCAGAATAAATGGGCAATGCAAGGTGCAACACTAATATGGAATTTTCTCAGTATACATGTGATGAATACATATGGAAACTAAATGTATACACGCTCTAACATGGTCCACATAATGTTACCCATATAACATTGATGTTGCATTACTTACAATAAACATAAAAGGATGTTTTTCAAATCTATGACATTAGGCTACTGCTATAACTAGACATCTAATATATATATCCACAATTACATGTCATACATCTTTGATACAGACTTAATATAGACTTGGAAATGTATGTCACACATTGACAATATATTTAAATAAAAATGTAAATGTTAGTTTGTTCAAAATCGCTAATCAGAAAGTTCTTCACCGATTGCTTTGAAATTTTCACACAATGTTCCATTCGCATCAGAGCGGGTTTTTATATACATATTATACAAATGCCATGTCTGTGTCGGAAAAAAACCATGTTTTTTTTTGAAAAACTGTGTTTGTCATGTGTTTTTCATGGGAGGAAAATCTTTGGAACCTCATTACTGATTGCATTGAAATTTTGACACAACTTTACATTGGAGTAGGTGCATGTTTTTATATTCCTACTATATGCATGACACACCTGTGACAGGAAAAAACATGCTTTTTGGGAAAAACACTGCCATCTGTTGGACGTAAGAGCAACATACGCAGTAATCTCCGAAAGTTCTTCACCGATTGCTTTGAGATTTTGACACAACGCTCCATTCGAATACACGCGTGTTTTTATATACCGACTACATAGATGCCACACCTGTGCCGGATAAAAACGTGTTAAAAAAAAACGCCATCTGTTGCACATAATAGCAACTCACACTATACTAAATGTTACGATTCCATTTGAAGGTTTCCGATTGCCATGATAAATTGAATTTTCATAAATTTCGATTTATTTTCATTTTGATTTAATTATTTTGTGTGACATTTACCATACCGTTTATTTCGTAAGTATAAGAATAGATGCCACACCTGTGACAGGTAAAATAATTGATTTTTGAAGAAACAGCGCCATCTGTTGCATGAAAGAGCAACACACGCTATCCTAAATATGTTAGGATTAAATTTCAATGTTTCTGATTGCATTGACAAATTGAATTTTCATACATTTCAATTGATTTTCATTTTGATTTAATTATTTTGTGTGACATTGAGTTGGACTTGAGCTGTGTTGTTTACCATACTGTTCATTTCCTGAGTATAGTTTATTTTTGTATTTTTTCATTTTGTTTTTTTTAACTGTTTTTCTTATATTTCAGTGATGGGAACATCAGATCATTTGATGTTCCCAATTTTCTGATGGGAACATCAGATCATTTGATGTTTCCAATTTCTGATGGGAACATCAGATCATTTGATGTTTCCAATTTTCTGATGGGAACATCAGATCATTTAATGTTTCCAATTTTCTGATGGGAACATCAGATCGTTTAGGAATGCATCAAACGAGGGAGTGGGGAATGCTGGGGAGGACAAGGGGACGGGAGTGAGGGATGGTGGAGAGGAAGAAGGGACAAGGGAGGGGGTAATAGTGGGGAGGACAAGGGGATGGGGGAGTTGGGATGGTGGGGACGAGGGGGAAAGGGAACTGGAGAATGGTAGGTAGGACAAAGGGACAGAGGAGTGGGGGATGGTGGAAAGGACGTGGAGATGGGGAAGGGGGAGAATGGTAGGGAAGACGAGGGGATGGGGGAGTGGGAGGTGGTGGGGAGGAAGAGGGGACGGTGGAGTGGGGGGATGTTGGGGAGGACAAAGGGACCGGGGAGGGGGGGGTAATAGTGGGGAGGACGAGGGGACGGGTGAGTGGGGAATGGTTGGCCGGGTACAGCTAGTATATAAAATAAGATTAATATATGGTAACATGAGATTACATCATATACACAATATTCGTGATACGAGGCTATTAACCAAGATATCACTGTATAGTTTGAGCACACTCATACACCAATCTCAGTATGATCATACTGGTGTATGTGTGGTCATAAAATCCCTCCATCGCAAGAAATGAGTACAATGTGAGACACAGTGTACACATTCTTACAGACATGGACAGCAAAAAACACATCATGAATAATACATAAATATTCACAATAATCTTCATAAGCTGCACAAATATACGGTGCAAGCACAATTACAGCATTAACTACTACAATATATAAAACATATAATAAGAATATTACATCATCGTTTTAAATTAATTACAAGCAACCCAGCACTTACAAGTAATTATAACAATTATCTCATCAAGTAAATCAGGAAATTTAGGGTGGTTCTTCGCATAGGTTTTCTCAGGAAAACGTCTCGATAAGGCATCAGCCAGAACATTTAACTTGCCAGGAATATAATGAATATGGAGATTGAATTCCTGTAAATACAATGACCACCTCAAATTTTTTTTATTATGGATTTTCATTCTGTCAATAAAGGTTAAAGGATTATGGTCAGTATATACATCAACCATATTTCCCTGTAAATATATCTCAAACTTTTTACATGCCAATACAAGAGCATAAGCCTCCTTCTCAACAACAGAGTAATTTCTCTCTGTACTAGAGAACTTTCTCGAAAAACAGTATACCGGATGCTCAACATTATCACATCCAACTTGTAGTAGGACAGCACCTGCACCCAAATCAGAAGCATCTATATACATGATAAAAGGCTTAGTAAAATCAGGACTTGCGAGGACTGGGGATGAAGATAAGATACTTTTTAAACCATCAAAGGGTTCTTGACACTGGGTAGTCCACTTAAATCTAACTCTCTGCTGCAACAAATCAGTCAGAGGTGAAGCTACCATAGAAAAGTTCTTACAGTACTTACGATAATAGGCACACATCCCTAAAAATCGCTGAACCTATTTTTTGTTAGTCAAGATAGGATAATTTACAATGGCATTATTTTTATCAGACAGAGGCATCACCCTACTTTGACCAACCTCGTGCCCTAGATAAACAATTGTACCCTGAGCAAAATTACATTTCTTTGGATTAACAGTAAGATTGGCCTCTTGCAACTTAGCCAACAACAAATTTAAATCCTGCAAATGTTCTTGCCAAGAATCACTAAATAAAACAATGTCATCTAAATAAGCACGGCAATTTGGAATATCCTGCAGCAACAAATTCATTAATCTCTGGAAGGTTGCTGGGGCATTTTTAAGACCAAAAGGCATAACGTTATACTGAAAACAACCATCAGGTGTTACAAAAGCTGAATATTCACTAGCTCGACTTGTCAAAGGCACTTGATGATATCCCTTGGACGTCGAGTTTAGATAGATATTGACAGTGACCAATTATGTCTAAACAATCCTCAAGCAATGGCAATGGGAAAGTGTCTACTTCAGTTACCTTATTTAACCGCCTGTAATCAGTACAAAGGCGCCAACTCCCATCCGGTTTAGGAACTAACAAACATGGTGAACACCAGGAACTCTGACTGGGTGTAACTAGACCATTTTTTAGGAGGAACTCCACTTCCCTCCTGATAATATCTCTTTTCTGGAGATACTCTATACGGATGCATACGAATAGGGGTGGTGTCTGTGAGCTGAATATCATGGCTCAAAACAGAGGTCTGGGTAGGAACTTCTCCAAACAAATTAGAATACTGGTGTAGTAACAATCTCAACTCTCCCTGTTTAACCTCATCCAAATGTCCCATCATCTCCTCAAAGCTAGAATTACAAAAGGTATGATTAGACAAGTCATCAGATATATGGTTCTCAGGGGTGACTGTGTCCTGTACCACACATGACACTGGCCTGGAGCCTTGAAATGATTTTAACCTGTTAATGTGTACTACCAAAACCTTGGAAGGGTCCTGCAGACTTTTAAGTTTATAAGTTAACTCAAAACGTCTGCAAACAACTTCAAACGGACTTTCAAAATGATGAGCTAAAGTAGTTTCCACTCTGGACTTTAAAACAAGAACAAGATCACCTGGCTGAAAACATCTCAACTTCACCCTGAACTTCTTGTCATGGTGTTGTTTCATCTTCAACTGCGACTTCTTCAGGTGCTCGCTGCCATGTCTTGGTACTTTTTCAACTTGGACTGGATCTCACTCAACAGACGACTTCCATCAGGTAGAGAGACGTTTCCCAACAACCTTTCACTCAGCAACTGGATTGGGCCTCTCACTTGGTGTCCGAAAACTAATTGGAACGGGGAACAACCCAAGGAATGCTGTAAACCATTTCGAACTGCAAACAAGATAAAAGATAAGTCTTCATCCCAATTACGTCTGGAGTCTTCACCAACAGTTCGTATCATCTGCTTCATAGTTTGGTGAAATCTCTCCAAGGCATCTTAACTTTGTGGATGATAAGCACTGGACAAGCGATGTTCTATTTAGTTCTTCTCACAAAATTGTTTGAACTCTGCAGACCGAAAATTGCTATCGTTGTCAGTCTGGATAACTCGAGGTAGTCCAAACAAACTACAAAATTTTGTCAAGTGATGGACAACTGTCTTTGTTCTTGTGTTTCTTACAGGATAAGTTTCTGGAAACTTGGATGTGGCACACATTAAGGTTATTAAAAATACATAACTTGACTTTGTCCTGTTCAAAGGCGTACACAATCGATAATGATGTGGGAAAAAGGTTCACTTGAAACTACAATTGGATGCAGGGGAGCTTTAGGTACACTCTGTTTCGGTTTACCCACAATTTGACAGTGCCTACAATATTTACCAATATATTTTTTAAGACTGGGCCAATAAAAATATTTTGATACCTGGTATATCATTCGACTAATTCCTTGGTGACCGCTTAATGGATCGTCGTGGGCATCTGAGATGACTTGTTCACGGTATGCTTTGGGGACCACAGCTGGGTAACACTCTCACAGTCCTCTGAAGAGGGAGATAACTTAGTTCTCCATCGTCTCATCAACATCCGATCTCGGAGGAAGTATCCAACATCATCTGCCAAAGCATCCTCCTCCTTAACAGCTTCAGAAAAACAGGCATTTAAACTAGGATCACTCTGTTTAAGTTGGGTTAAGGTGTGGAATTTTACATCAAAATTAGGGGAAGAGGTAGTAACAGGAGGTACAACTTCCTTACTTGGCACAACTCCCTCAACTGCACTAACTTCATCCAACCTAGACATAAAAGTGTCAACCAAGTTTATCTCCGGTTCTAACGTTGAAGGTTTTTCCAGCCATCCCTCCGGTTGTAGGATTGGAAACATCATTCTGGGACTTGGTGACTTGAGATCTAGTGACTGCGCAGGCTGGATACACTTCAGGAGCAATCTCACTCGTTTCTGAGAGAACTCTACCTGGGTCATTGAACATGATGGGAAGATGACTGTTTATCATAGTGTCGGCAATGTCATTTCCAAGAATTATATCGACACCAGGAATAGGTAAGGTATCACACACACCTATAGTACATAGTCCAGGAGTATAGGGGGATTTAATGTAAACTTGCATGAGGGGAACACGTTGCACTACCCCAACTATACCCTGTATAAGAATTACTTCGTCCAGGTCAATCTTCTTAACCTTGGACAACATACTGGAAGTAATCAAGGTTAACGATGCACCAGTGTCTCTAAATATAACTACAGGAATCCACTTGTCTACAACTCCAACCATTTTAGCATGAATCATGAAAGGGTCAAAATCAGCAAGCCACTGTGCCTTACCCTTACAAAATGTCTCAGAATTATGACCTTGCCTACTTTGACTCACCACCAAGGCATTTGGCCGTAATTCCGGATGTAACCTGGAAACAATGACGAACAACATGACCTTTCTTGTGACAATAATTACATTGTTTCACATCAGTCGAACTTGTCGAAACTGATGTAGCTTTACTAAGGTTAACAGTACCCTTAGATCTAACAGATGCTTGGTGTGCCCTGGCTATAAGAACAGACTTTGCATGATAATGACTATTCTTTGAACTCTCAGGATTTGCCTGCGTAGAAGTGAATGTTTTAGGTGCCATGTTAAAATTGTTATACGGTATCTTAAAAATCTTCTCATGCTCATCTGCCAACATAGCTAACTCATGAACATCTTTGTAAGAACGTTTACCTGTGGCTAGTGCCATGGTCAACTTTACAGGCAAACAAGACAAAAGTTCTTCAACTAGGATGAGCTGCTTAAGGGACAAAAAATCATGAGTATTATTTCGGTTTAGTCACCTGTCAAAAATTGACTCTTTTACTCGAGCAAAATCTGTAACTGTCTGATCAGGTGCATGCTTGAGACCTCTAAACTTTTGTCTTAATGCTTCTGCATTTAGTTCATACGCTTGCAAGATCCTCTTTTTTACTGTGGGGTAATGAAAGCTGTCATTGAAAGGGAGCGAAGCGAAAATCTCTTGTGCCTTCCCGCACAACTGACCTTGCATAATGGTCACCCAAGAATCTTCTGGCCATTTTAAACTAGTAGCTAGCTTGGAAAAGTGTAAGAAAAACAATTCAGGGTCCCTTTCATCAAATTTGGGTAATTCAAACCCTTTAGGGAAGTAAAGTCCACTACTGTGACTACTTATACTAGAACTTCGCTTAGAGCCCTTACTACTGGCAGTGGCTGCAGCTTCTAACTTTTTCTCCTTAAGCCTAATCTGCGCCTCAGCCATCTGCTGTTTAATTCTAACTGTCTCTAACACTGCTTCTCTCTGCTTAGTTTCCTCTTCTCTTTGTTTAGCTTCTTCTCTTTGTTTAGTTTCTTCTTCTTTTTGTTTAGTTTCTTTTATACACTTAAACCTTTCAAACTCAACTTGCTTTAGTTGACGTTCTAACTCCTGCCTTCTTAGTCTGGCAGTACTCTCAAACTCACAGAGAATTTTTCAAATACCTCATCACCCAAGAAGCCATCTTCTACTAGATGCAGAAAAATAGTTCTCAGTATCTTAGCTTTAATCATTCTGGATGCCACTTCTAACTCTAGGGATTTTCCCATACAAATCAACACTGATTTTGTTAAGGTCTTAATCCTATCCACTGATGGATTTTGCAAAATTTCTTTTACTAATTGCTCCATAATAATTCATTATTTTCGACACTTTTAGAAAAAAAATATTATACCACAATCAGAATATACTCGATTAGCATATGACCCTGCAACAAAATGTAATGCTTACCTCTGTCGAGCAGCGTTACAAGTGCAGTAATAACTAAAATCCCATAGGACTGCAAGCTGAATCATATGCAGAAACACAAGTCATCAAAGCGTCTTCAAGGAAATGATACCGCAACATTCACTTCAAATAGGCACAACAAGCTAGAAAATAATCATGGATCAGTTCTACTGTGTCATATATAATTATTAATCCTAAACACTAGGATTACAACAATAGTTGTCCTGGAAACACAGGAGTTACATCGTAAATATCCTGAAACAACAGGAGTTACCTGACTGATGATCACGGACTAGGCGCCCATTTTACTTGTTATGGTCAGGGAGATAAGACCTCCACTCCCATATTAATATCTTGAGGGAGTAACGTACAGCATCACTGGAACACATAGCCTGGCCACATATCAATCAAGGTTCTAAGGGATTAAAAGGCTAGCAACAAATATTCTAGTTTACTGGCATTAAGAACCTTCCACAACAGTAATAAATAAAACACTCTACTAACATCACACACATATCACCAATACTCTATATCCAGCTTCTCAACAACTGGGCATGATACATCAAATACAGGTCTGCAAACTGCATCAATCAACACTAGCTGACAACAGGAACTTTGCCTATTGCATTGGAACACTAGTGCCTATATGCTGCTAATACCAACAAGGGTGGTGGTGTGTCAACCAATAACACATAAGGTAAGAGGAATAATATCACATACAGCACCTTGATATTTCACAAGTTCCTCAAAATATATCACCAATTATGGTTGGTTGGTGTGTTGTCATTGTTGATCCTTCTTTATGGACAACCCAACCCAAAACTCGGTAGAGTGCTTATACTTTACCAGGAGATCACTCTGGGCGCTTCTGGCTCTTGGAGAGGGACTCAATGTCACATGCTTAGGGGATGCGGTTCCAATACTTTGCCTCATTGTCACGTGCACACACCCACTCGAGCCGCTGTGACTCCCCACTCTCTCCTTATGTGATATGATCTCCTCAATCTCCTTTGGTTTATTGATTATTCCGTTCTACCCTGTCCACAACTGTGGTTCTTGTTTTTTTTCTCTCTCTCCTTCTTTCCTACTTCCTGGGAAGCCTCACTAGGACAAGGGAAACACCAGCAAATTTGAATACATTTACTGGATAAAGCATATACACAATACATACACACACGTAATAATAATAATAATAATAATAATAATAATAATAATAATAATAATGAATCCTACACTCTATACTATTTCAGTTAGGTTGCACTCCAACACCATCAGAACTCTATCATCTGCTTATCAAGTGGTATCCTATCTCATGATTCATCACCTAATACTACCAACCTCTTCAAGTAGGTCAAGTCTTATAACCCAATGTTGCACTATCAGCAAGAGAATATTTATCTATAAACACACAAGGAAAACCAGTGTATGGCTGCAATAACATAAATATTAGTATAAATGTTCCTTGATATACAACAATGATCAATCGATCACCCTATCAATCCTAGAACACATATGTATGTCTCTGCAGGTAATCCAGCCTACGACTGTAACTCTATACTTCAGTATTCGTTCTCCTTGGCACAAAAATGGCAAACAATCACTCACCTTTCACTGCGTCTTGCACGCTAATGACAACCAAACACTCTACCAACTCCCTACAAGTAATCAACCAGAACTTCTCGTCCACATCTGAAAGTTCACTACCCTGATATCTTCAGGTTTTTCCGGGTTTATCTGCCAGGGTCCTCCACAGCTCTTTCAGGCTGCTACACCATGAAGTCTTCCTTGAGCAGCTATGGTGCTTCACCACTTCTACTCTACTAGGGTCCTCCACAGCTCTCCTGGCTGCTATACCATGAAGTTTCCTCGAACGGAACTGGAGTTTCGCAACTGGTATTACAGAAGCACGTGGCACTCCTGTTCACGGCTTCTCCTCACAGCTCGAGGTCCTACTCTTCACTCTGGGGGCTACTCTTCCTCGGAGTACGCTACTCTTTCAACAGTCTTGGAGTCTCTTCCAATAACTCACTCTACTGGCTCGAAGTCCACTCAGCAACTTCTTCCAAAGATAAACCTCAGATTGTCTAGTCGAGGGTGCTCTCCCTCTGACGGAGTCCGATCATGGCGCTCCCACGGCCCACGATAATGTCTCTGGGCGGCTTAACCAACTCTCCTTGCCGTCAAAGACTTGAGACCACAACGTTCCCAGCTCGATTCCACAGCTGAAACGTCTGCACACTTCCTTTCTCTTGAAGGTATGTCCAACAGGGGATCCTCTCCAACGGGAGCTCAAATGGAGCGCAGCTTCCCCTCACGAAGTCTGGTACTCAAGTGGGGTCAGAGCCCTTCCGAAGCGTGCCTCACGCCTCCAGCAAGTTATCCACATCTCATAACCAGTCATTTATCTATTTTCTTATTCACTGCCCATATTCTTAAACTCTTTGTAAAATTTGCCCAATTATTTCATGTATGTATATCTCCGACCTCCTAGTCAGGTCAGGCTTGATAGAATAATTCTCCAAGGGGAGACTCGTTTTTCGGCTGCCTGAGATCATAACACTCCCTTCCCCTTGTTTTTGAGAATTATTCTAGTGGCTAGGCTCGTGATAACGCATCAGCTACTACATTGTCTCGCCCCCTTATGTTCATTATTACCAGGTCATACTCTTGGAGCAATAAAAACCATCTGGTTAACCTCTGGTTCGCATGCTTCATTTTTCTCAGGAAAACTAGGGGATTATGGTCTGTATACACTGTTACTGGGTGTCCTCCCCCATTCACATACACTTCAAAATGTTTCAATGCCATCACCAGGGCCAAAGTCTCTTTCTCGACCGTACTGTACGACCTCTGGTGCTTAACGAACTTCTTCGAGAAGAAGGACACAGGTCGATAAATTCCATCACTCTGCTGTGTCAACACAACTCCAGCCCCTATATCACTGGCATCTACAAATAACGTAAACGGCTCTCCAAAATCTGGCGACACTAGTTCAGGCGCCTCGGTCAACAGCCTTTTGGTCTTTTCAAACGCTTCTTGTGCTGTTCCATTCCACTCTCACTTCCTGCTCTTTGATAGCAAACTCGTCATAGGAGCGGCTATGGTGGAGAAATTTCCGCAGAACTTCCGATAATATCAATCATACCGAGGTATCTCAACAATTCTTTCTTACTCTTTAACCCTGTCATAGCTCAGTCGATTAAGGCAGTGTCTGGGATGCTCCCGGACGCAGGTTCGAATCCTCGTCACGGCCCTTGTGGATTTGTTCATGTATAATACACTAGCTATCTGTACCTCGACACAAATAATGATTTAACTAATTATTCGGCAGCACTAGGCTGTTGAATGAGGCTACTTAAAATTTCAAATAGAGTGGTAGACGGTTGGAACAAGTTAAGTGAGAAGGTGGTGGAGGCCAAGACCGTCAGTAGTTTCAAAGCGTTATATGACAAAGAGTGCTGGGAAGACGGGACACCACGAGCGTAGCTCTCATCCTGTAACTACACTTAGGTAATTACACTTAGGTAATTACTCCTGGGCACCGGGAAGTTGTCAATGACCTCCATCTTTGTTCTTACCGGAGCAACCTCGCCTTGGCCTACTACATATCCAAGGTACTCCAGGCGGGCTCTCCCGAACTCGCTTTTTGCTAAGTTGATCGTCATGTTGGCCTTCTCCAGTTGATTGAACAAATCTAAAAGTCCATCCACGTGATCCTTCCAGGAATACGCGAACACTACAATATCATCGATGTACACTGCACATCCGGTCGCACCTTGTAATACCTGATTCATTACTCGTTAGAAACAACTACCACTATTCTTCATTCCGAACGGCACCACTTTATATTGGTACAAGCCGTCGGGTGTCACGAACGCTGAGATTCTCTTGGCCTCCTCGGACAGGGGAATCTGGTAGTATCCCTTCAACAGGTCTATTTTCGAGACATACCGTACACTCCCAATCCGATCTATGTAATCATCTATGCGTGGTATCGGGAACGAGTCAGCGACTTTGACTGCATTCACTTTCCTGTAATCAGTGCAGAACCGGTATGTGCCATCACTCTTCTTCACGAGGAGGCACGGCAAACTCCAGTCACTGTCGTTAACCTCTGCCAAGTCGTTATCTAGCAGATACTGTACTTCTGCTCTCATCGCCGCTGCTTTCTCCTGGTTAACTCTGTAAGGGTGCTGCTTGATGGGAGTCAGCACTCCCTACATTTACTTCGTGCACCATTCCGCGGTGTCTTCTGGCCACGTCCGTGAATAACGACTTATTCCTCTGTAGGATCTCCACTAGTTCTTGGCGTTGGTCATCTTCCAAATGACCCAGACGCTCACCTATCTTGGCCAGGCTTTCCGTATTCGGTATCTTCGCGCCATCGGCCCTCTCTAACTTACAGTTCTCCTCTTCTATTCCTTTGCCGTCTCCTACACAAAGCACAGTTGCCTGCAATGGGGTTTTCATCTGCTCTTCATCGCCTAGAAGATTATCTCTGTCATAATACTTCTTTATCATGTGCACGTAGCAAACCTGTGACTTCCTCGGACGATCTAGCATGTGTATTACATAATTCACATCCCCTAGCGCCTTCTGGATGGTATATGGTCCACAAAACCTCGACTCGTATATACTTCCTTTCACCGGCAGGAGGACTAACACCTGATCTCCTTCTTGAAATCTCCTGTCCTGATATCTCACCATCTCTGCCTGAGACGTTCTCAAATTTTCCTTGGCCAAATCTCTGGCCCTAGAGAGTCGCTCTCTAAAAGTTTTCACATATTGTCCCACATCCACCTTAGGCCTATCTACGGTGAGCTGCTCCTTCAGCACGCCCACTGGGCTCCTCGTGGAGTGTCCGTACACCAGATGAAATGGGATGAATCCGAGTGATTCTACTACCGCATCCCTGATGGCGAACAACACGGATGGTAATGCCTCGTCCCAACTACTCCCTTCCTCAGCGCAGTATATCCTCAACAAGCTCTTTAGCGTTCCATGGAAACGTTCCCATGCTCCATGCGACTGAGGGTGATATGGTGACGAGCGCACTTGCTCTACCCTCCATCCTTTCACAGTTTCCCTAAACAACTTCGACTGGAAGACACTCCCCTGGTCCGTCTGGATACCCTTGGGCATTCCTACCCACGCAATGTAGTTATGTAATCTATCCAGAACGGCTCTCGACGTCACTCTTCTCAGGGGGATCGCTTCGGGGAAACGGGTGGCTGTGCACATAATGGTCAGTAAATACTCGTGGCCTTTTCTGGTCCTTGTCACCGGACCTACACAGTCTATCAAGACTCTCTCAAAAGGCTCGCCAAATGCCGGTATGGGCTTTAAAGGTGTCTTCAGTATAGCCGGAGCCGGCTTACCTGCATGTTGGCACGCCAAACATGTCCTACAATACTTCTTTACATCCTTCCACACGTTCAGCCAGTAGAAGTGCTTCTGCACCTTATTTAAGGTCTTCTTCACCCCTAAGTGCCCTGCCATATCTACGGAGTGGGCACACGCTGCGTCTGGAGCTCTAACTGGAACCTTTCCAGACTCCTGTTCCTGCTACTGCGGCTACTCTTACTGCTCCTACTCGATCCCTGGGATCTCACTTCATCCTCCTTTCCACTTTCAGCTCCTTTTTGGTCTCCTTGTTCTGCCGCTTCACTTTTGGCTCTTAACTGCCTCAGGATCTCATCTTTCATCCTAGCTACTTTAGATGCTTTCAACCTAATGCCACATTTTTCTGTTATTTGTTTTAATTGATCCCTCGTGCAACCTTCCAGGTCCTCAGGCTTGCCTGACTCCACAAATGCTTGCACCTTATCCATCTTGTCCTGTGAGTCTTCCCAAGAGACAGAATATACACCTGCGGTCAAACAGTGTATCTATTTCAACAAGGGGTGTACGAATCCACTCTTGGACAGGGTATGGGTGTGTCAATTCACTCTCCCAGACACAGGCTCCCAATTTATTATGGTTGGTTGGTGTGTTGTCGTTGTTGATCCTTCTTTATGGACAACCCAGCCCAAAACTCGGTAGAGTGCTTATACTCTACCAGATCACTCTGGGCGCTTCTGGCTCTTGGAGAGGGGCTCAACGTCACACGTTTAGGGGATGCAGCTCCAATACTTTGCCTCGTTGTCACGTGCACACACCCACTCGAGCCGCTGTGACTCCCCCACTCTCTCCTTATGATATGATCTCAATCCCCTTTGTTTTATTGATTATTCCGTTCTATGCTGTCCACAGCTGTGGTTCTTGGTTCTTTCTCTCTCTCTCCTTCTTTCCTACTTCCTGGGAAGCCTCACTAGAACAAGGGCAAACACCAGCAAATTTGAATGCATTTACTGGACAAAGCACATACACAATACATATACACACGTAATAATAATAATAATAATAATAATAATAATGAATCCTACACTCTGTACTATTTCAGTCAGGTTGCACTCCAACACCATCAGAACTCTATCATCTGCTTATCAAGTGGTATCCTATGTCTTGATTCATCACCTAATACTACCAACCTCGTCAAGTAGGTCAAGTCTTATAACCCAATGTTGCACTATCAGCAAGAGAATATATATCTATAAACACATACAAGGAAAACCAGCGTATGGCTGCAATAACATAAATATTAGTGTAAATGTTCTTTGATATACAACAATGATCAATCGATCACCCTATCAATCCTAGAACACAAATGTATGTCTCTGCAGGTAATTCAGCCTACGACTGTAACTCTATACTTCAGAATACGTTCTCCTTGGCACAAAAATGGCAAACAATCACTCACCTTCCACTGCGTCTTGCACGCTAATGACAACCAAAAACTCTACCAACTCCCTACAAGTAATCAACCAGAACTTCCCGTCCACATCTAGAAGTTCACTACCCTGATAACTTCAGGTTCATCTGGGTTTATCTACCAGGATCCTCCACAGCTCTCCTGGCTGCTACACCATGAAGTTTCCTCGAACAGAACTGGAGTTTCGCCACTGGTATTACATAAGCACGTGACACTCCTCTTCACGGCTTCTCCTCTCAGCTCAAGGTCCTACTCTTCACTCTGGGGGCTACTCCTCCTCGGAGTACACTACTCCTTCAACAGTCTTGGAGTCTCTTCCACTAACTCACTCTACTGGCTCGAAGTCCACTCAGCAACTTCTTCCAAAGACAAACCACAGATTGTCTAGTCGAGGGTGCTCTCCCTCTGACAGAGTCCGATCAGGGCGCTCCCACGGCCCACGATAATGTCTCTGGGCAACTTAACCAACTCTCCTTTCCGTCCAGGACTTGAGACCACAACGTTCCCAGCTCGATTCCACAGCTGGAATGTCTGCACACTTCCTTTCTCTTGAAGGTATATCCAACAGGGGATCCTCTCCAATTGGAGCTCAAATGGAGCACAGCTTCCCTTCACGATGTCTGGTACTCAAGTGGGGTCAGAGCCCTCCTGAAGCGAGCCTCACGCCTCCAGCAAATTATCCACATCTCATAACCAGTCATTTATCGATTTTCTTATTCACTGCCCATATTCTTAAACTCTCTGTAAAATTTACCCAATTATTTCATGTATGTATCTTCATGTATGTATATCTCCAACCTCCTAGTCAGGTCGGGCTTGATAGAATAATTCTCAAAGGGGAGACTCGTTTTTCGGCTGCCTGAGATCATAACACACCTCACTAAGACACATAATAATCACCTACCACCTGGTATACATAATGGACAACAGCAGAGAATGATCCATATAAATACATACAGTTACATGAGTAACATCTAGCAGGCACAATACCCAAATAAGGTCACAAATCACGGACTAAACCCTAACATGTCCGCTCGCCTAAAGAGATAAAAGAACAGTGACGCCTGGAGCGATCCTTGCCGAGAGGTGACACTGTATCCAACTCCAATACGTCAACTGACCTTTAACTTTCAAATCTCTCCAACTCATTTACAATATAAACTCACTCATGACTTCTAATTCACTATACAACAACTTAAAGAGTCTAAGGCACAACCTTACATAATGATATATAATAATAATTGAATACAATAAGGAAATTATCTTGAATTACAAATAAGTACACAAAGAAATCATAAGGATTCGAGATGGTAACACTGGCAAAGTCGGTACGTCACTAGGGAAGTGGGGGTGGTTGGGGGGGGGGGTTAGGAGGATTCAACGACATTCGCCAGTGGTTATACATATGCATACAAAGATAATAAATATATTAAATATATATAACATGTGTATCGTAAGATTGTCTAAGTGGAAAATATTTCACAGTGCCATAATTTCATATAATGTCAGGATAAATGGGCAATGCAAGGTGAAACACTAATATGGAATCTTCTCAGTATACATGTGGTGAATACATATGGAAACTAAATGTATACACTCCCTAACATGGTCCACATAATGTTACCCATATAGCATTGATGTAGCATTACTTACAATAAACATACAAGGATGTTTTTCAAATCTATAACATTAGGCTACTGCTATAACTAGACATCTAATATACATATCCACAATTACATGTCATACATCTTTGATACAGAGTTAATATAGACTTGGAAATGTATGTCGCACATTGACAATATATAAAATAAGAGTAATATATGGTAACATGAGATTACATCGTATACACAATATTCGTGATACGAGGCTATCAACCAAGATATCACTGTATATTTTGAGCACACTCATACACCAATCTCAGTATGATCATACTGGTGTATGTGTGGTCATAACACTCAGCTACATTTATTTACATTCACAGTTAGATTAGCATGTCGTAACACTACAAACAATTGTTTCAAACTAGAAATATGGTCTTCCCAACACTTACTAAAAATCACAATATCATCTAAATGTGCTCTACAATCTGGCACGTCTTTTAGCAAAGAATTCATCAACTTTTGAAAAGTTGCTGGGGCATTTCTGAGTCCAAATGGCATCACATTAAATTCAAATACTCCATCAGGGGTGATAAAAGCTGTCACTTCCCTAGCAAAGTTAGTAAGTGGTATCAGGTGATACCCCTTAGATAAGTCTAGTTTTGATACATATTGAGCATGACCAATCTGGTCAATGCAGTGTTCTAGCAAAGGTAGTGGGTATACATCAACTACAGTTACCTTGTTTAACTACCTATAGTTCACTATTAACCGCCATTTTCCATCTGGTTTTGGTACCACTAAACACGGTGAACTCCAAGTGCTCTGACAGGGTCGAATGAAACCATGGTGAAGAAGGTAATCAACTTCCTCCTGGATGATACGTCGTTTCTCGGGGGTCACTCGATAAGGGTGTAGCCGAATTGGAGTTACCTCTGTCAGTTGAACATCATGAGTAATGAGAGGTGTCTGAGTGGGGACCTCCCCCAACAAGTTGGTGAATGTCTTCAAAAGGTCCTGGAACTCTGCTCTCTGTTCATCCTGCAAATGACACAACAATTCTTCCCCGGAACTGGAATTAGATATAAGAGGATTACCATCTTCCCCTACAACCATTGTCTCCTCAGGGTTTACCTCCTCATTAACACAACAAGACACAATACTGGGCCCACAATAAGTCTTCAAACGATTCACATGCACAATCATTGACTGACGGATATGTTTGGGGTTACAGACTTTATAGGTAAGTTCACTGAGATGTTTTACCACTCGATAAGGTCCTCCAAACTTGTGTGACATGGAAGTTCCCATACGAGGTTTCAAGACCATTACTAAATCTCCTGATTCAAAAACTCTGAGTTTGGCCTTGAACCGCTTATCATGCCGCTCTTACATTATCTGCTGTGCCTCGGCCGGATGTTGTAACGCCAACTCCTTCGTTCGAGACAGCTTGCTCTTCACATCCTTCAGGTATCTTTCCCTCTGCCTAGCTGTTACATCTCCCAACATTTTCTCCTGCAACATTTTTAAGGGTCCCCACACATGATGTCCAAACACAAGATCAAATGGGGAGCAGCCTAGGGCAGTGTGCAACCCGTCCCTGGCAGCAAATAGTACAAATGGTAAATTGTCTGGGTGAATCTTTCTAAGTTGTTTTTAACATCTGTTTGAGGGTTTGGTAAAACCGCTCGTTCCCCCCTTGACTCTGAGGATGGTAAGGACTAGAAAAGTTATGTTGAATTCCAAAAGAACTACAAAAAGTTTTAAAAGTTGTGGAACAAAAATTTCTCTCATTATCAGTTTGAATGATACGGGGCATACCAAATAATGAAAAAAACCGTTCCAAGTGCTTTATGAGTGTAGAAGCCCTAATGCTACGCAAGGCATATGCTTCAGGGAACCTGGTGGTCATACATAGGATAGTAAACATAAACATATTTCTTGATTTAGTTCGGGGTAATGGGGTAAGGGACCGACACAGTCCAACACCACATGTGTAAAAGGCTCCTCTGGCACTACAATAGGGTGTAAGGGTGCTCGTGGAACAGTCTGGTTAGGTTTACCAACAGCTTGACATACAAAACAATTGTGACAATATCTGACCACATCCTTTTTTAGTTTTGGCCAATAGAAAAACTTACATATTTTATTATACATATTGGCGATCCCTTGGTGACCTCCCATAAGGTCACCATGGGCAGCTAGCAATACCTGCTCCCTATACTCCTTTGGTACGACGAGCTGGGTCCTAGACTCACAATCATCTGATAAGGGAGTTCCTGGTGGTCTCCATCGTCTCATCAAACATCGATCACTGAAGTAGCAGCCCGTGCTCTCATCCAAGGTATCAATAGTGTCAGCTGCTTCTGTATAACATTCAGCTAGACTGGGATCAGTACTCTGCAACTCACTCAAGGTCTGGGACTCAACAGCTGGAGCGAGCGGGCAAGGAACTGGTACCTGGGCCACCTCTTCCAAACCATCCTCTGGTCAGAATAAATTAGGGCTTTGGCATCAGCCTCATTCTCGACATCCACGTGAGCTAAGAATGTATTCTCAAGGTCCACCTCCTTCACCCTGTCTGAAGGGGTCCTAGCATCAAAAACATCCACCTTGGAAGTCACAGGGTTTACCTCACCCTGCTTACCCATAGATCTGGTCACAACACAGGCTGGATAGATGGTACCATCATCCGCATCCGGTTGAGCCAGTACACAACTAGGGTTAGTAAACATGATAGGACACTTTGTCCCACTAACTTGACACTTGTCAAAATCATTACCCACAATAACATCAACCCCAGGGATGGGCAACTACTCACTAACTGCTACAGTGCACCAATCTGGTATAATAGTTGACTTCAAGTGAATTTTAACTAATGGTACACGCTGGACATGACCTCCAAATCCCTGCAATAATACTACTTCACCAGTGTCTTCTGTGCTAACATCAGCAAGAGCACGGTGAGAAATTAAATATTGGAAAACACCAGTGTTCAGGCTTGTTTGCATTTGTGTTCCTCACGTGTGCCCCAAAGTATGAGGTGATTTGATATAATACCATGCCCAAGATTACCAACCGAGTGCCGGCGGGGGGATGGAAATAGCCTCGGCTACCATCCTCTTTTGTCCAGTCTTCTTGGTTGAGCGGTTAAGGGATTCTGTACACAAGCAGAATGCTCCTGGCAGTAAAGGTTCGAGTCACTTCTGGGGTGTGAGTTTTCAGTTGCATATACTCCTGGGGACCATTCAGGCTTGTTCGCATTTGTGTTATTCACGCGTGCCCCAAAGATTATATGATTTGATAAAATACCATGCCCAAGATTACCAACCGAGTGCCGGTGGGGGGATGGAAATAGCCTTGTCTACCATCCTCTTTTGTCCGGTCGTGTTGGTCTAGCGGTTAAGAGATCCTGTACGCCAGCAGAGTGTACCCTACCAGTATGGATTCGAGTCACTTCTGGGGTGTGAGTTTTCAGTTGCATATATTCCTGGGAACCATTCAGGCTTGTTCGCATTTGTGTTCCTCACGTGTTCCCCAAAGAATGATGTGATTTGATAAAATACCATGCCCAAGATTACCAACCGAGTGCCGGCGGGGGATGGAAATAGCCTCGGCTACCATCCTCTTTTGTCCGGTCGAGTTGGTCGAGCGGTTAAGGGATCCTGTATGCCAGCAGAGTGCTCCTGGCAGTATGGGTTCGAGTCACTTCTGGGGTGTGAGTTTTCAGTTGCATATAGTCCTGGGGACAATTCAGGCTTCTTCGCATTTGTGTTCCTCACATGTGCCCCAGAGAATAAGGTGATTTGATAAAATACGGACTACGTTGCTGAGTTGGAACCTCAACAGCAGTTCTCGTCACCAGTTGACACTCGCACCCCTACACGTCGGTCAGAGATGATGATATTTACTTAGGTAGGGAATTGGCTTTCTTTTTTCAGAGCACAAAGATCGCTAATTTTGTAAGTATCATATTTCATTTAGTAGGAAAACCCTTGCTTCTGTCCTATAGAGACTCGGCAAGGTATCCCTACATTCTTGGACTACCTTATTCACTTTTGAAACAATTAAATGTTTCATTTGTTTTAGAAACTATCGGTTTCATTTATTTAGTAGGATTTTCTTGCCCTTATTCTCTTACATTGAGTACCGGGTACAAGATTTCCTGCGATTTTGATTGACTAATCATTTACCATACTAAAATTAATGTTAATTGTTAACGATTAAATTACCTTAGGATAGTTACCAGTTGCCACGTCATCCTGTTACTGACACTTACCATATCACAAGTATATTCGTTGTACATTTATTTGCTATTTTTCAACATGTTTCGTCTCCCAGCTTTTCGTAATGATCCAGCAGGTGAAATAGGGAACTTAAGTCGTGCCAAGAAGACCGAATTACAAACTCTTGCACACGAGTATCAACTAGATGTTCCCCTTGGAGCCAACAGAAATGACTTGCGTAATTTAATCTTGGATTATCTCTTAGATGAAGGAAAGATAGACTTTGAAACTCACGAAAACTATTCTATTGCAGATAAACATGCTCTGGCAGCTATAAAATTGAAGCTCGAACTAGCAAACATTGAGCGACAACAACAAAAAGAAGCTCTCCAAATAAAAGAATGCGAGATGGCCCTAAAGAAGGAAGAGGCTGCCCTCAGGAAAGAAGAAAGGGAACAAGAGGCTGCCTTACTCCGTGAGAGGGAGAGGGAGCAGCTTGAAGCAAGAAAACGTGACCTGGAGATGCAACGGGAGTACAGTAAACAGCAAGCTGATCGTGCTCTCGAATATCGTCGACAAGAACTCGCGTTGGAAACTACACACCACACTCAGCGCCAACAAGCTACAGCTAGTCTTCCCGTAAGTTTCAATGTCTCCCATGCAAGTAAGTTAATGCCACCATTCGTTGAGACAGAGATCGATGTATTTTTCACCACTTTTGAGACCTTAGCTAAAAAACTTAGCTGGCCTGCAGATCAATGGTCTACCCTTCTCAGAGTGCATCTCACAGGTAGAGCTGCGGTTACTCTCAGTACCTTAGCGTCTGAGAATGACTACCAGACCCTAAAGAAAGCAGTTTTGGACGCCTACCTTCTCTCCACCGAAAGCTACAGACGAAAATTCCGTGATCATCTAAAGGCAAGTACCACCACCTTTTTAGAATTTGCCAATACAAAGAAAAGATATTTCATGAAATGGCTGGAAGCAGCACATGTCTCTACATTTTCAGAACTCATCAACCTCATTCTAGTTGAAGAATTCTTTAGACGAGTTCCCCCTTCCATCCGTTTATATTTAGCAGACAAAGAAGAAACCGACTACCTCAGATGTGCGAAGTCGGCTGACACCTACAGCCTCATCCATCGGCTAACACCAGATCCACCTTCCAGTAAGAAGTCTTGGTATAGTTATGATAAAGTGAGTGCCGATCAAGCGAGCTCTCAATTGTATTGTAAGTATTGCAAACTCTATGGACATACCATGGATAAATGTGGAAAAGCTCAATACAAAGGCAATGAAACTCCTAAACCCAAACCGACTCCTCCTAAGTCCAGTAAGCCTGTGATGAATGTTGGTGTTCCTGTTAATGATCTTTCTCTCTTCAGCAAACACCTATATCCTGGAACTGTCTCTGCCAGCAGTATACAGATTCGGAGGGACGTTTCAAATTGAAGATCTTGAGGGACACAGCGGCTCTTCAATCAATAATATTGAAATCAGCTGTGCCTAACGTCACCTACACCGGGGAAACCGTCCTTATCACTGACCTCACTGCTACCACTCCTTATCCACTCGCCAGAGTCCACCTGGATTGTCCTTTCGTGACCGGTGAAGTCCAAGTCGCCATCAGGGAAAAGCCTTTTCCCATGTCTGGAGTGCAACTTCTCCTGGGCAATGACTTGGCAGAAGATATGCAACCGTCCAACCTGATCATCATGGACAAACCCCAGGTGTGTAACTCTGTAGTGGACAATCCCATCTTTAAGTATGTTCCAGCAGAGGTCCAAGAAAGTGATGAAGTTTCTCCTCCGGTTTTGGTGACCACCCGTGCACAAGCTGCACGCCCGCAACCAGCTGACT
This sequence comes from Procambarus clarkii, assembly GCF_040958095.1. Lineage (NCBI taxonomy): Eukaryota > Metazoa > Arthropoda > Malacostraca > Decapoda > Cambaridae > Procambarus > Procambarus clarkii. The sequence goes on from NC_091165.1 coordinate 11,409,934, forward strand.
ACTGCAACCGCTGTCCCTCAAGACCATCAGAATCTACCACCGAATCTTACTAGTTTGGAGTTCCGTAAGTTACAGAGGGAGGATCCTTCATTAACACCATTATTCTTCCAGGCTGAGACTCAACCTGACAGTATCCCTGGGTTCTTCCTTTAGAATCAGTTGCTCTACCGCAGGTACAGACCCAGTAAGCTGAAGGAAGAAGATGATTGGGCAAATGTCGAACCACTAGTGGTTCCCACCAGCCTACGGCCCGATATTCTACACCTGGCCCATGGAACACTTTCTCACTATGGTTTTAACAAAACTTACCACGGAATTAGACAAGACGACTACTGGTCAGGTATGGTTAAAGACGTCAAAAGTTACGTGCAACAGTGTCATACATGTCAGATGGCAGGTAAACCTAACATCTCTATTCCCAAGGCTACATTGACTCCTATCCAGGTGCCTGCGGAACCTTTCCACAGACTCATCATAGACTGTGTTGGTTCTTTACCCCTGACCAGTTCTGGCAACGCCTATATACTAACTATCCTGTGTCCTACCACCAGATTCCTCATAGCAGTTCCAGTAAAGAACATTACGGCTGCTACTGTGGTGAAACAACTATTGAAGATCTTCACCCAGTATGGATTTCCAAGAGAGGTTCAAAGTGACTGTGGCATCAACTTCACCAGTGATCTCTTCAAGAAGACACTGGAAGAGTTCAACATCACACAGGTATTGTCCAGCTCCTATCATTCTGCTTCACAGGGTTCTCGTGAACACAGTCATCAGACTATTAAAGCACTCCTAAAGAAATTTTGCAATGAAACCTTGAAGGACTGGGATAAACAACTTGATCTCATCATGTGCATTTTCAGAAGTCTCCCTAATGAGTCTCTAGGAGTATCTCCTTATGAGATGCTCTACGGACGTAAGTGCCGTACTCCTCTCAAAGCTTTTAAAGACTCTCTATGTAATGCCACCTTCAGTGACCCCTCAGAATGTGCCCCAGTTTCTTCAAAACTTAAAGCACCTTCTAGAGAGAGTACGTAAATTTGCTAATAATAATCTATTGAGAGCTCAGGAGAGGATGAAGACTCATTTTGACCAACGCAGCTAAATAAGGAAATTTCAACCAGGAGACTTCGTGTTGGCATATTTTCCTATCCTAGGTTCTACATTACAAAACAAGTTTTCAGGACCCTACCGCATCAAGGAGTGCAGAAACAACCACAACTACGTTCTTGAGACTCCAGATAGGCGGCGGAAGACCCAATTGTGCCACGTCAACCTCCTGAAGCAGTATCAAGGTACTCCCCCAACTGTATTGGTATCATTATCCACATTTAAAGGTCCATACCTCCAGTGAGACCTTCCCTGCTTCTCCTCCCGAAAGCACTAACACTGAGTCAGTGCCTTCCAACTCAGAAATTCTAACTGATCATCATACCTATTTGCAGGACAGTAATAGTGCTCCTATCATCAAAATCTTCAAGGAATATCAGAAGTTGTTCAGCGATGATCCACAGGAGTGTAATGTGGTTCAGCACGACATCCAGCTACTCCCTGACACACGGCCGATTCGTCAACCTTTCTACCGAATCAGCCCGAGCAAAGAGGAAGTTATGTGTGCTGAAGTACAGTACCTCCTGGATCATGGGCTGGCCACCCCTTGTGAGTCCCCTTGGGCCTCACCCTGCATCTTGGTGCCGAAACCGCACGGTAAAGTGAGGCTGTGTACCGATTACTGGAAATTGAATCTTGTGAATGTCAAGGATGCTTACCCATTACCTAGAATAGATGACATCCTTGACGCCATTGGTAATGCTCGGTATTTATCCAAACTAGACTTACTCAAGGGATACTACCAAGTGTGTTTGACAGAGCGAGCTAAGGAAATATCTGCCTTCACCACTCCTTTTGGCCTTTATAGATATGAACGCCTTCCATTTGGACTATGTAATGCCCCAGCCAACTTCCAGCATGATGTCAACCGCGTCATCCATGGCTTAGATCACACCTACGCCTACTTGGATGATATCGTTGTGGCAACTAACACCTGGAACGAACATCTGCTCCAGCTGCAATGATTGTTCGCCAAGCTCCTGACAGCCGGCCTCACCATCAACTTGGGCAAGTCCACCTTTGCTAAAGGTATCTTGGTCATGTGATAGGGAGTGACAGCCTAGCTCCGATAAACATACACACTCAAGCCATCCAGCATTACCCTCAGCCTACCACCAGGAAGCAGCTCCTGCGCTTCCTTGGTCTTGCCTCCTACTACCGTAGGTTTGTGAAGAATTTTAGTACTGTAGCAACACCATTGATCACTTTAACCAGCCCCAAGCAACGGTATCATTGGACCATTCAGCAAACCATTGCTTTTGAACAACTTAAACCTCTGCTCTGTTCTAATCCCATTCTCGCCTCGCCAGATATCACGAAGCCTTTTATCCTCCATGTTGACGCCAGTGGTACCGGCATCGGGGGCGTCCTGATGCAACAACGAGGCGAGGAGGTTCTACCTGTTAGCTGCTACAGCTACAAGTTAAAACCTCACCAGAAGAACTACAGCACTATCGAAAAGGAACTTCTCTCCATCGTCCTGAACTTACAGCACTTTGCATCGTACCTACAAGGTGCTCAGTCTACCACCATCTACTCGGACCACAATCCCCTATGCTTCTTGCAGCAAGCCCAATTCACCAATCAACGACTTCTATGATGGGCTTTGTATCTGCAGAATTTCAACCTGGAGATCTTCTACATCAAGGGTTCTGACAACATCATAGCAGACGCCCTCTCCAGAGTCTATGAGGTAGAGGCAGCTACACATACCACTCTACCATCAGAAGAAGTAACTTGACCCGTTAGAGCAGGCTTCGGGGGAGAGTTGTGACGGTAATCTCTTTCAAGAGAGATTGAGCCTGCTCTGCTCTTCCCTATGTAAAGTTACTTATATATATATATATATATATATATATATATATATATATATATATATATATATATATATATATATATATATATATATATATATATATATATATATATATGCAAACCATTGTTTTTAATAGGGGTGGTAGGAGAGGAAAAGATTAAAGTATTCAGTGAGAATCCACAAGGTCTTCTCTGAACACTATTTATTTTCTTCTTCGAGGATGTGGGTCCCTTTAATTAAACCAGTGGTGGTACCCCTATTATATATATATATATATATATATATATATATATATATATATATATATATATATGTATATATATATATATATATATATATATATATATATATATATATATATATATATATATATATATATATATATATATACAACACTAAGATGCTACCATCAAGATACGTCTACCAGTAGCACAAAACGTATTGACCAGGAGGCAAACGTACCCTAAACTCCCCCCACTCCTCACTCCCTCCATGCCGCCACCGTCATCAACCAGCAAACTACCATTCCAGCCTGCCTGCTTCTGATTGGTGACCCGCCGACTGCACACCTGCACCTCTGCACCTCAGCGCCCTCTACCAAGTCGATGTCTGGGCTTGAACCAGCCATTGAAGTTAGAATATCCTTGTGCTCTCAAGCTGTGAACAACCAACTGATATACACTCTGTTTATTGGTGGAGGTTCTCAGCTACCGCTATATTCTCAGCACCTGTTTATTCATTCTTTTGTCTATATTTTATGTGTAGAGTAACGTCACCCTTGTTCTTAATTTTTATGTTATATTTCTTGACTTGTTTGTTTGCACTGTACATAGCCAAGGAATTCTCTTTGTTCATAATTTTTAAAGTTAATTAAAGTTTCATTGTTCATACTATGTGTGTTGTGTGTCTTCCCTTATTTTACCACAAACAACAGCTAAGCAGTCGATCTTTTTTTTCTTAAATGTGATAGGCATTGACACCAGCCATTAGGAGGACTGCCGAACACCTACACTTCTAAACTTTCCTGTCACAATATATATATATACTATATATATACTATGAGTACCACCTCTAGCTGGAAGAAGGGGGACCCATAGCCTCGGAGGAAACCACGCATAACGCATTAGAGGGAATGTTTAGATCCCCTCCAATACAGTTTCTGTGTGCTTTTCTCCTACCACCCCCTTCCTTTTTTATTTTTTGTGCTTTATTATGCATTTGATGGTTACAAGATATACATGGGTTGATACAAAATAATAAGCAAAAAGGTGCTTAAAGGTTATGGATCTCTTGAAAAACACAACAATGGGAAACATTGATGAATGTCACAGACGGGTTCGATCATTGTTGCAAGTCAAACACTTCTTCGAATTCCTCTGAAGTTGGACTAGTGCCCAAGACGCAACAGGCATTTTCCCTCTGAATCGCAACACTGAGGCGCTGGAACAAGAAACTTTTTGCTCTCTGGTCTTTTGTAGCGCTGATCAATTTGTCCCCCAATTCCTTCAGGAACTTCAATGCACATTTTCCCCACGAACCGAGGGTCTCCGAGCCGATCGGAACAAAGCTGTAGCAGTGTGCTAGACCTCTGTATTTAATAATTTTCTGCGATTCCCTGAAAGAAGCAGCACCACCGCTTTCACGTGTGCTGTAGTGGAGGTAGGTACTGGCCAGTGTGGCAGCGCACGTGTAGTCCCATACCACTTGCTTACCATCCTTCCAAGGTAGCAAGGTGACCCCATCAGGGCGCTTCTGAGGGTCGTTAGGTCTGGATAAGTGTGGTTCTCTTTGTGCCGGGCCGCGGGCTGTGGCGAGGCTCCTCTTGATGATGTCGTTGACTTCTTCATGTCTTGCAATTTTACCCTGTGATTTACGACATACCAGACCATGACGACCATATTGGTCTGCCATCGCAGTTCCGCAGATGCACCTATGTTCGGTGAGGATGGGGGCGGCAAGGCGAAGGACAACTCCAATGCGGAGAGCGTCATGACTGAGGCGAGTTCCCAGGGCTGAATTGGGCACTGCAAATAAAAAATCCCCGGCGTGGGGTGCTGTTACCGCTAGGAGGCGGGCTTTGTTTTCAGCATCAGCGTTGTCAATCATTGCTGTGACAGTCTTTTCCATTATGGGGCTATCCCAGTGGGCCTGCTTGTGGTCTTTTGGGACTTGTGGTCGGGGTTGAGGGTGTGCAATGGTGTCCCATTGTCTGGCTGCTTCGATGAACGTTTGATCATGAGTTCCCGATGTCTCTCTCATACGCTCTGGTAGGATCTGCCCTACCAATTCGTTGGCTGCTGTACATGAGGATAAGAATGCTGGAAGTGCTACCTCAGTTGCCTTTCGTATGCCTATCCCTCCAAATCTCACTGGTAGTGTTGCTTGGTCCCACTGACTGTCATCTAAATCTAGGTTGAGCGCCTTCCTGAATATTGACCTGAGGAGCTCATCATATTGATGTAGAAGTGGGTTGCCAAAAGTTGGTGCACACCGTAAGAAGTATGTTAGCCTGGGCAAGGTAAGGCACTTTGTGAGAAGGTAGAGGGCATCGTGGGATTCCAAGTCCCCAATTCTCTCTTCCATCCTCTTTAGGTCTCTAAACTTTTCGTCAAGGACTGCAGCAATGGCATTGTGGCCCAGAGGTGCTCCGAGTAGTGTGCTGTCGGTAGGTTTAACGACTGAGGCTTCTGGTAAAATTGATTTCACTGCTCTAATGATTACTTCACTGGATGCAATAATTTCGCACTTGGAGGGGTTAAGAACGAGACCCATGGACTCCCCCCGTGTCTTCACCAGCTGTAGGTCTTCTAGCAGGGAATCTTGTGTGCCTGCCAGAGTGCCATCATCCAGGAACCAGATGTTGAGCTCACTGGACAGTCTGGTTGTAATTTCTAGAACCGCTATGCAAAAGAGGAACGGTGCAAGTGGGTCACCCTGTTGAATTCCCATTGCTGAGGTGACTTCATGTTTGCCAAACAGGAGGGTTGAGTCTTTGCTGTAGCCTGCTGACACAAACGGGAGAATGCTTGGGCAATGTTCCTGGACTGCAGTGAGGATTGCTTCCCTTTTGACCGAGTTGAAAGCGTTTTTAAAATCTAATTTTACTACTGCCTGGTCTTCAGTAAGAGAGCTAATGTAGGCTCGTGCAGCATGAGCCGCTGCTTCACAGCCTTGGGGGGCTCCAAACCCCAGCTGGATGGGTTGCAGCATGGTGGCTGCTTCCATTCGGATACTTCTGACAGCAGCCCTTGCAGCTAGGCGGCGAAGGGTATTACCAACGGCAATGGGTCTGATCCCTCCCCCCTTCTTTTTAAGGGCACATAGGGATGCACCAAAGAAGAATGGTTTGATTTCATCAGGGATTAACCCGGCGAGACAGTTGACAAACGTTGTGATTTCTGTCAGGAGCGCTTCTGCAGCTGGGCCAAGAACAGGGTTCACCATTTCTTTCACATGTTGAGGTCTTACCCCTGTGTAGCCTCCTGAGGAGCCCGGGGGAAATGAAACGATAGCTTTATGAACCTCTGACTTCCGGAGGACGAGAGGTTCCTGGTTAGGGGCGAGCCTGACCTGTGGGGGAGGTCCACCTATGGCCCTGAGGGGGTGTTTTTCTCTCAGTGCTTGGGCTGTGGTTTCATCCCTGGGCAAAATTTTGTCCTCACTTGTGATCAACCTGAGTGCCCCGACTGTATTGCCCTCTTCAATTTTCTTGCTGACTTGGGTACCTAATTTTCTGTTGTCGCTGATTGTCGTACTTGGTCTGCCTCGGCGGTGTTTGGTGTGTTTGGGGAGGCGGACTAGGTTGTCAGCCCTAGGAAAATCCCTAATTGCTTTATTGACGGATGAGGCCAGTGTCTTGCCTCCTCTGTCTGGTACACCTAAGCATGCATTGCCAAAAAGTAACAGATTGTGCCAGGCTTTGATGGTATCAGGTGCATCAAGGTTATTTGACCCTCTGTTGACTTTTGCGATGAGGTCCGTGTATTTCCCGGCAGCAAATGGGCGAGAGGCCTTTGGGATGTGGGTGAGTGTCCTGGTTGACGTTGCTTTAATTGCCTCTAGCAGGTCGTCTGTTGCAATGTAATCTGTTGCGATTTGTACTGGTGCAACAGGCTCCTGAGTGCTGCCTCCTCCCACGGGAGGCCTCCCTGACCCAGGACAGTCACCATGCTGGCGTATGACTCTGGAGACCGAGTTGATGCTGATGTTGTTCCCACAACCACTGCATGTGCCTCTCCTTTGATTGGCTTCGGGAGGGGTGAGCTGGCTGGTAGCGGCTTCTTCTGCCATCCCCTTAGGTAAAGTGAATGTCACCTTGCACTGGAGTATTTGTCTCTCCCTCCTGGCTGGGGGGGACGAGGTTGTCCCCTATACTATGCGTCATGTCTGGGCAGATGTCTGGGGTGGGTGGGCTCGTGGAGGTGGTGGGTGGGGGTTGGGAGGCTGCGCTGGCCCGGTCTTGGAGGGGGGCCGGGGAGGGGAAGGCGCGACCACCTGATCGTGGGAGGTGGGGGCGGGGGAGCGGAAGACACTGCACCTCACGGAGGGGGGTGGGGAGACACTACACAAGTGAAGTGGGCGAGCGGGAGACACTACACTCACTGGGGGGAGGCACTACACTCAGGGGGTGGGGGGGGGGGAGGGTTGATGTGGCACATAACACTTGGATAATTTCCTTTTGTTACTAAACACTGGTGAATGTGTCCTGGCTCACTGGGTGTGGTGCTCTCAACACGATACTCACAATGGTCCAGTCACCACAGGACTGGACTCAACTTATCTTTTTTCAAGCACTTATTGGCACACTGGTGACCCAGTCTCTTGACCCCACCACATGTGTCCTTCCACCCTTTCCTGGTGAGGGAGCCGTAGGGCGTGTGACGTGTGTGGGCGTGGGCGTGGGCTGACGGTGGGCGTGGGGTGGCGGTGGGCGTAGGGTTGCGTGGGGTGACGGTGGGCGTGGGGTGCCGGTGGGCGTAGGGTTGCGTGGGGTGACGGTGGGCGTGGGGTGGCTGTGGGCGTAGGGTTGCGTGGGGTGACGGTGGGCGTGGGGTGCCGGTGGAAGTGGGGTAACGGTGGGCGTTGGGTGACGATGCGTGGGAGGCGATGGTGGGCGTTGGTCGACAGTCGGCGTGGGGTGGACGATGGTCGTCGGGTCAGCAGCCGGGAGAGGGTAGCTGGGTGGGCTGGCGAGGCCTGTGGGAGGCTAGGGAGAGGGGGGGGGGAGGTGTCCCGGTCACACACAATTAACACAAAGTTTCACAGGTGCATTATGTTTATCACTACAAACTCACCGTACACCTGAAAAGACGCACACATTCACTCATAAGTCTGCTGGAATACAAGCAGGTTTGTGAGCCTCCCCTTCACTCCCCCCCCCCCCCTCCACATGAGGCCTCCTCCCCGCCTGGAGGCTGTTATATGTTATATATTAACCTGGTTAGGTTATATATACTATATATATATATATATATATATATATATATATATATATATATATATATATATATATATATATATATATATATATATATATATATATATATATATTGTGACGGGAAAGTGTTGGAGTATAGATGTTCAGCAGTCCTCCAATGGCAGGTGTCAATGCCTGGTCACACTTACAAATAAAACATAGACTGCTTGCCTGTTGTCTGTGGTAAGTGAGAGGGTGGAACACGTAAAACACAAAGTATGAATAATGAAACTTTAATATATACTTTAAACATAAATAAAAATAAAGACAAATCTCGGGGAAATTAATAGTGCAATTAAATAACAAAGATAAATGCAAAAACAATGTGAGAAAAAATAGTAAATGGTGAAATGGTGCTGAGAATATTGGCTATGGCTGAGACCTCCCTTAGTATACAAAAGCCAGAGAGCTTAGTATGCCAGAGAGAGACGTCAACTCTTAGAGCACAAAGAATATTCTGAAGTTGATGGCTGGTCCAGGCTCAGACATCGACTCAGGTAGATGGCGCTGAGGTGCAGTGTGCAGTCAGCGAGTCACCAATCAGGAGCATGCAGGCTGGGATGGGTAGTTGGCTGGTTGACGACGAGCCGGCGTGGAGGGTGTGTGAAGTTGGTGGTTTAGGGTACGTTTTGCCTCCTGGTCAAAACGTTCTGTGCTACTGGTGGACGTATCTTGAATGTAGCATCTTATACTTGTAGACTGGACGTAACTTTAGGTAGGGAAGAGCAGGCTCAATCTCTCTTGAAAGAGATTATCGTCACAATATATATATATATGTCGTACCTAGTAGCCAGAACGCACTTCTCAGCCTACTATACAAGGTCCGATTTGCCTAATAAGCCAAGTTTTCATGAATTAATTATTTTTCAACTACCTAACCTATAAGGATAGGTTAGGTTAGGTTAGGTAGGGTTGGTTAAGTTCGGTCATATATCTACGTTAATTTTAACTCCAATAAAAAAAAATTGACCTCATATATATTGAAATGGGTAGCTTTATCATTGTGAGGGAATGAAGATTCCCTCAGCTAGTTTTCCTAGTTTCTAGATTAGGCTAGTCACTCTAGGGACTCTAGAAACTGAAGCTTTCAAACTAACATATACTTGTGAGGTGTTGAATGAAAGCTTATGTTATGGACTATCATTCGAGACTAGTTAGAGGTCTGTGATTGCTCTGTAGAGAGAATTACAGAAATTTTCCTGTTTCTGTGAAATGGGAGTTGAGAGTGAAGTGGTGTAGGTAGGTACTTGACTCTCCCAACGGTTTTACAGGGGGGAGGGACAGTGGGATGAACGTTGCCCCCCCCTCCCCCCACCATGTGAGACATTGTGCCACTGTCTTTAGGCCTCCCCCTCCTTGTGACGTCACAGGACGCCTGAGAGTGAGTGAGGCCTGTGATTGGGTTAGACACCTCTGCTCTTAGCCGAGTTTTGGCACGAGCAGCTGTTATTGGAAGCGGCACCATGGTGGTGTGCCGGCTTCCTGCTGATTGGTCAAGACAGAGTAGGGGGCAATAGGGGCATTTTGAGTTTCCCTAGCCCGCGAAATCATCAGTTTGAGCTGGGTAGCAGGTGGAGGAGGACGTAGCTGGGTGGAGGTGGGAGTCTTCCACCTCCACCCCCGTTAATCGCTGTCGTTACCTTGTTGTCCAGCGGGGATGGCACTCCTGCCATCCCGGGTTGTGTCTAGGCCCAGTTTTCGTGAAATTTGGGGCTGATGAGGTACGGAAGGCAGTAAGAAAGCCTCAGAGACAGTGAGCACTCATGAGGCAGCTGGCAGAGCCTCATGGTGTAACAGGCGGTTCAAATAACCTGTCTAATGTTGTTGGACAATTGGCGGAATATGGGCAGGGCCTCCTAGTGTAATTGTGGTGAGATTACAGGCCCCTGTTGGACTTTGAATTCCGCCAGGCGGCGTCAGTGTGGTGACGCCGCCGGCCATTGTCACCCGAGTGTACAAGCGAGCATGCTGAGGATGGGGTGTAAAGTGATCTCCCAACCACATGTGTATGCTGGTGGGAGCCAACCAGCCAGTCGGGGGCCACCCCAGGCCGCCTGCGGCCGCCCACCTTGGCCAGCAGCCCGGGGGGGGGGGGGGCCACCCACCCAGGTCCCCCGCGCGGCCAAACCCCCACCCCACCCCCGCGAACCAGCTCAGCCGGGTGGGGTGCTGTGACGTCAGGTGCTACCCGTGGCCACCCCTTAAGGCCACGTGGTTAGGCCACCTTCCCTGGACATTCTAGGGCCACACCTCGCACGAGGAGCGAGCTAGGTGTTTACAGCCAGAGAGGTAGTGACCAGGAAAAGGATTGTGGAAAATACCCAGGAGCCATGAGTACAATAAAAGTGTTACAAGTAAGGGAAGCAGCTGAGTGACAGCTGTCAGTGGCACATCCAGGTGACTGGTAGGGCGGTACCTGGAGATAGATGTTGTACATGGTACAACACTGTAGTATAAAGTTGTATATAAGTGTGTAGACTGACTCGAGTATGTAACCGGTCAGTGTAGAGATTTACCATATAAATGATCCAGTTGTCGATTCTATATAATCGGTCAAACTGGATTAGTGCGATGGAGTACCAGCATGTAAAATTATAATCATTATGTTGCAGGGATGTCAGTGGATACCCTGAGGTCTGTGTAGTTAGAGATACATTTACCTGATGATATAATTTTCATTGATTATGTGAATGGCATTTCTATGTGTTCATTTGCATGTTTTATGTACTGTGTTGTGTGGTGAGTCAGTAGATGTGATTGCTGACTGATTGCCTAATGATGTCATTAGCATGTGGGGGTATGCTGACGGCATCATTATGTTGCAGGTTTGTGCAGTGTTGTTATCAGTTTATACGTTATTGCTGCCCTGAGAGCTGTGTTGAGGGTTTAAGGGACCTCTAGGATTATTCAGGGGAATTCACAGTACTTAATGAGAGCAGGCAATTGATTTGTTAATTGCCTTGCTGAGGTAAGTGTGTGCTCACAGTAGTCCTTTGCAACGGTTGCAAGATAAGGGGGGCAGTAATATTGGTATACTCTGGTTGTTGCACAACCGTGTGTCATTATTGTGTGGGCACAGTAATTAACGAGTTGCAGTAGCCGCAACCGTATGTGGGCAGTGCATTTGTGTTGTTGCATGCTATTGTAGTGTGACCTATGTAACACTGGGGTTACTTTGTTTCTTTAAGTTGTGTTGAGGACTTAAGGATTCAGTGAGTTAATTAGATAGGGGTAATTAACTGGATAAGGGGTGCACACTTATTGTTGAGTGAGTGAGGGCTGTTATGGGAGAACAGTGTTGAGCTTGAGTGAGATACGTCTCGGGAGCAATTGATTGTCTGTGTGACAACTAATTGACCACTCTAAGCTAATTGTGTAATTAGCCTTCTCATCATGAATTCACGTAGTGGGAGAGAATCTGTCAGAATCTGTCAGTATTTGTGTTAACGTAATTTGCTCGGGACTAATTACCTTTTGGGGGTATAGCAATTAGTGGCTCATGATAATTAGTGGAGTAATTAACATCTGGTGTCTTGAGGACTCAGATGACTCGGTAAAGCGAGGTCATGGAGCTAGCATAAATCGTTATATTAATCATATCCTGTCTGAGGACAGTGGATTAATTGCACTCATGTTAATTAGGGGTAATTAACTCCTGTCCCTGTGAATTCACAGTGTTTGATGAGACCTGATTAGGCAGTGCGGAGTGAGACGCATTTATGGATGATTAATTATCGGTCCTTGGTGACAGTTAATTAATTGCTTGGAGTTAATTAGGGTAATTAACACTCACTATAGTAATTTTTTGACACCGACTGTTGAGAAGCTACCAAGTTAGGGTAGGCTTAGTTAACGTAACTCAATGGGGATGTAATTAGTGGTCCGTTTAACCTTAATTGAGAATTACTCACTGAATACTTGCAAGGAGTCAAGTGTGATGTAATATAAGAGTGAGTTATTGTGCGCAAGATGACTTGTATTGAGAGAAACAAGTGTTGAGGATTAACGTAGAGTACCATCATGTTGTTGTCTAGTGAGAGACAATTGTTGTGATTAACGTAGTACTTTGTTGCTGACTGCTGTGATCAGTTAATTAACGTAATTAATCACATAATCAATGTAGTAATTGATTAAGGCAATTTCTTTTGGTTGTTGTCTGGTGACGAGAGTAGAGTAATTTAGGGATTTGTGGAGCTGTGTCCCAGAATCCCGCCTTGCCTGACTTTGTTTACTGTTTACAGTGCAACTTCTTGTAGGGAGTTGCAAAGAGTGTTCACACTGGGTTGTGATAGGGGAGTCACTGTTGAACTACCCGCCTAGTTACGGGGGTCACTCCTGTTTGGAAGGAGGACCCTTAAGCTTGTGATTAGAGTAAGCTGTCAGGGAAGCCGTGACACTATTGATTGCATGCTTGTGTCTTCAGTGGGCATCATTGTTCAGTTAGTTCACTTGTCAGCCCGAAGTGTCAGCAGGATGGAGCCTGCTGTCATTTCTCGAGGGGCTGTTGAATAGCTGTGTTGCAAATGCCACTTGATGGACAATAACGTAACCACTCGCTGTGGTGTAACTTAGTCTGTGATATTTTTTTTTGATTTGCAATATTGCGTCATCAGTGGGCACACCTGTGTTCAGGTTAGTTCAGTATGCAGTCGCACAGCAAGGGTTGCTATTTAGCTGTTTGTTATTGTGCCACTGGATGGACATTAACGTATTGTAAACTCGGTAATGTAGTAGTTAGTCTCTTGTTGTTAATAAATTGTTATATTATAGAAAACGGTCTTTGATGTCAACCCTTCAACCATCCTTTTCCACCCTGTTTCTGCATATTACGATTAAATGTTGATGTGACCTTGATATGACGGCTGTTCTTGGGAATTCGAATTCCAATTCATAGCGCCACATCAAATATAAATATTTGATTGTGAGAACCCGTCGGTTACCCTTTATTAGTTTTAACGTCCTGTTTAACTAGGAGCAGCCAATTGTGGACAGGTTTTCACCCCTAGTGGTGGAGGCATGGCGGTTTGCTCCCGCTTTTCTTTTTTCTATTGGACTCATGCTTAACTGCCGTGAGCAGCCTTTAAACTTGTAGTCCACCTCCTAAGGGAGGTAGGCGTAGAAAAAAATCTCATAATCATTTCACAAGAAAAAAATTAGAGAAAATATATTTATTCAAGAAACCTTGGCTTATTAGGCAAATCGGGCCTTGCAAAGTAGGCCGAGTATGATGTTCTGGCTACTAGGTACAACACTATATATATATATATATATATATATATATATATATATATATATATATATATATATATATATATATATATATATATATATATATATATATATATATATATATATATATATATATATATATATATATATATATATATATATATATATATATATAAGGGATAAACATAGGGGCTGCAGAAGGCTTATTGGCCCATACGAGGCATCTCCTATCTAAACACAAAGATTAATCCAGTGTAATTGGCCTGTTATGTTGGACATTGTTTTCTGTGTTGGCATCGATATGTTCTTGTCTTGTCCTTACTCTCATGGTGGGTAGAGTAAATAGTTCCGTGATTTGGGTGTTCATGGTAGGTCGCTCTATTCTTATGTGAATTGCCTCAAGAATTTGTAATCTTCTTGAATCTTGGGTTTTGTCTATTATGCAAGTAACTTGCATAATAGACAAAACTTGCATAATAGACAAAGCCCAAGATTCAAGAATCTTGTCTATTATTACTTGCATAATAGACAAAACCCAAGATTCAAGAAGATTACAAATTCTTGAGGCAATTCACATAAGAATAGAGCGACCTACCATGAACACCCAAATCACGGAACTATTTACTCTACCCACCATGAGAGTAAGGACAAGACAAGAACATATCGATGCCAACACAGAAAACAATGTCCAACATAACAGGCCAATATATATATATATATATATATATATATATATATATATATATATATATATATATATATATATATATATATATATATATATATATATATATATATGTATATATATATATATATATATATATATATATATATATATATATATATATATATATATATATATATATATATGTCGTACCTAGTAGCCAGAACGCACTTCTGAGCCTAATATGCAAGGCCCTATTTGCCTAATAAGCAAAGTTTTCATGAATTAATTGTTTTTCGACTACCTAACCTACCTAACCTAACTTAACTTTTTCGGCTACCTAACCTAACCTAACCTATAAAGACAGGTTAGGTTAGGTTAGGTAGGGTTGGTTAGGTTCGTTCATATATCTACGTTAAGTTTAACTCCAATAAAAAAAAATTGACCTCATACATAATGAAATGGGTAGCTTTATCATTTCTTAAGAAAAAAATTAGAGAAAATATATTAATTCAGAAAAACTTGGCTTATTAGGCAAATCGG